>NC_057810.1:377056166-377287142 GCF_018294505.1 Triticum aestivum | reverse complement strand
TGCTGGGCGGGCTCGGGCGGCGGCGGTTAGGTCGAGGGCGATGACAGTGAGGTCGAGAGTGGCGGCGGGCTGCGGCGCTGAGGTTGAGGGCGGGCGGCGGTGGTGAGGCTAGGCTCGGGCGGCGGTGACAGAGGAGTTGGGGGAACAGGGCCGAGGGGAGTGGAGGGAAAGGAGGACTTAGCAAAATTTTGAGCCCGCGTGTGGTTAAGTCGATCTAGCGGTAGCGCTGTTTCGTAAACGCGCTATAGCTAAGTTAGCTATAGTGCATTTTACCAAAACACGCTGCTGCTATACGAAGCAGTAATTTCTTTTGTTTATCCTTACATTTTCTTTTTTTCATTTCTCTGGTTCCTACTTCTATCATTTTCATTTACTTTCCTATTTTTTTCATTTTTCTTTTCTTTCTTAGCAATAGCGCTGTATGCAGGAAACGCGCTGCAACAATGACCATAGTGGTAGCGCGCTTTGCACGGAATCGCTACTACTACTCCTAGCCTACCGCCAAGACGGTGGGAATTATAGTGGTAGCGCTTGTTTTTGAACACGCGCTACTCCTATAGTTTAAGCTATAGCGCGCTTTGCACGAACGCACTACTACAAATTAGCAGTAGCGCCCTATTTTAACCAGCGCTACTGCTATACCTCTGTGTATAGGCTTTTCCCTAGTAGTGTGAGGCTCTACTAGAGGTAGAAAGAGATGGTGTGGCCGCCAAGAATGAGGTAATCTTTATCTTGAGGCTAGAAATTACGGAATTAGCGGCACGCATTATGGAAGCAACCCAAGAATTGGAGGAAGTAAGAATGTTGCATTTGAAGACGGAGGAGGTCCTGCTGTTTCTGCTATTTGAAGCCCAGGGTAATCACGGTTCTTCTTTAGATACCAGTTGAAATTGTTATTAGATTATTGTACTTGCATGTTGTGTCATGTCTCTGAATGGATTATGTTGCAAGACCCCCTATGTTGTCCATGTGTTGTAATGATCCGAATTTTTTAGGCGAGATAATCCTCAGTACTTGTATTATTGACATATGGTGAACTGTTTTTCGTGTGAGCATATTGTATTGGATGAAATAACTGTTTGACTCAGAGTGTATCCAACATACTGAATTCGAAGATCACGACATTTCTAAATCATAATCATATATAAAGGTGGAATAAATCTTTGTTGTGGTTTTGAAGAAATAAATAACAAAACGTAGAATTATCCGTGGATATTCGTAATCGAAAACAAATTGGATTTGAATTTAGTTTGCCAGGGCCCAGGGCAAACGTGAATGCTAATTCTCCCAAGTTTTGAACGAAGTGGCTAAACACCCACTATAATTTGTGGGCTGCCCGAAGCAAGTGTTTGCGAGATGGAAATTACTGTCTACCCCTGACACTTGACATCCTTATCGACTGGATTTACATTGCTATCGATAGGGGTAGACTAGTAACTTCAATCAGACGTGACACGACGGCCTCTGAGCCCATTCAGACATGGTGGGTGCCAAACATGGGCAGCAAAACACATTTGATTCAAGCTCGTCCGAAAGACATGTGTCTCTTCCTCCATTTCCCCATTCATACACGGTGGGCGGCAAAACAAACTCACCTCGTCCGAAATCGATGTAGGCTAATATTTTAAATAGGGGCAGATGTGTAACTTCCCTCAGACATGACACAACGGCCCTACCTGTCAGCCCCGTTCATACACCGTGGGCACCAACCGTGGGCGGTAGAACACCCTCTCCTTGCCCGAAATAGTTACCAGCAAATATTTGTGAGATGCGAGATTACCGTCCTATCCCCAAACGACGCGATGTCCAAAATTTTAAATGTGGGATAAGTTCGTAACTTTCCCACATTTCAGAGAAGCGCATGCCAAAGTTTGAGATCCCCCCGTCCCCTCCCCTCCATTTCCCCATTCATACACCGTCGGCGGCATGACAACCTATGCACCGCGGCCAGCCTCCTCCCTCAGCCACCCCATCCTCCACCTTGCCGGAGCCGCTACCCCTACCCTGTCGTCCACTGCAAGAGATGGACGTCTCTCATCCACGGCGCTGGACCAGGATCCTTTCATCGCCTCCTCTCGCTTCATCGGCGCCGTCGTCCACCTTGCCGTTGCCGCTCCTACGACCGCCTCGTCCACGACAACATGATTTATCCCGTGACCAGGTCGTCTGCCGTCTAAAGTCTTCTTCCCCGCCGCTGACAGCCATCACACCCGTAGCACCCTCAACGTATCAGCATAGGCCTACACGGCATCGGAAGAGAGGTGGCACTCTTCCATATGTGCTTAAGTTATTGATCTCACCCGGGAAATAGATTGTAATTTGTTTACTGTACTTTTCTTGCCTGTACCAAATCGTAGTGGCTAGTTGAAAGAAAACATTGGTTGCAAAGTAGCTTTGTCCGGTTTGCACCTTCAGCTCCGCCATGGCACGGTCACTATATTCGTAAAGCTTATGGTTTCCCCCCTTTATATTCATTACCATCATCGTAGGTGCTTCGTGTCATGCTAGCACTGCTCCTCAAGACCTCAACCCAAAGCTTACGTGTTGAAATATGAATCTGATATGATGCACATATCCCTAAAACAGATAACGTTTAGTTGGTCACCTAGGGTTCCTATATTCATTTCGAAAAGCATGTGCGCCACCCACTGGTCTAGCTAGTTCCACTTTCCTGATTTTTCTCTTGGTGCTTAGGGTTTTCAAATATGATTGTGATATGATACTGATATTAGTTAACCAACACATTTAATTGGTTAGCTAAAGGTCCCACTTGAGTTTCCAAATGCATGTCGCGACATATAGAGAGACAACATAATTGCATTTCTTTGTCACTTGTTGACTATACTTTCTTGTCCATACCAAATCTTAGTTGTTATTTCAAAGCAAACATCGGTTGCTAACTACCCTTTGTGCGGTTTGCAGCTTCAGATCTTCCATCCCACTGCCACGGTCAACACTGTACTCATCATGCTTATGGTTTCCCCATTTTATGATGACCACAATCAGCCTACGTGGTTCGTGTTGTAATAGCACTGCTCCACCCATCGAGCTAAACAAGCTTAGTTGTACAAATTCATATATGATATTATTGCTGATATTAGTAAAACTGAGAGATGTTTAATTGGTTAGCCAAATGTTCCTACTTTAGTTTTGAAATGCATGTGAACCACATATGGATAGACCGGAAAGAATAGTATTTCTCTGTGCGCTCTGGTTCATCATGGGTGGCCAACCGACATTGTATTGAAAGACTTGTAATATCTTCAATCTGCTTGCTCTTCTGCTCTTATTTAAGATGATCCTGTCAGGTCGACTGGTCAGGTCGAGTTGTTCTCCCTTATTATATTTTGAATCTGTCAGGTGAGGTCGACTTGTTCTTCTTTACTATCTGTTGAAGCTGTCAGCTGCGAAGTGTCATCACTTCTAGAGCTCTCATACTTTGAGTAATAGGCCACATTATATTAATGCACACACCAAATTACAGCATGCATGATATCTCTTAAAAGAATTGCAGAGATAGCACAAAGGTGTTTACAGGGAGGCAGTATTGGATTAGAATCACTTCTGCATTACAAAGAAAATCTCACTTGTTTTTATGTTTTCATGCATGTCAGATATTGAACATTATCAAAATGAATATGAGAATGGGCGCACGAGAGGAATATGGAAGAACAATCCACTGGGTAACATACTTGGCATGGTGGAGGATGGCCTATCTTATTCACCCATCAAGGTGCTTGCTCTAACTTTGCAAAGTTCTATTGGTCGCACATATTTTGCATCTGACCTCTTGCATTACTTCTACTTTGTTACACCATCTACTTAGTTTAAGCATCATATATGAGTATATGCCATACCTATCCATTTTCTGTACCCATTCCATGTGTCATCACACTATGTTTTTCCAGTCAAATGTTGTTCTTTTGTAATAGATGTCCAAAAGGAAGAGGGTGAGTGCAGATCCTCAAGGAGTACAAACTAGGTGTTTGGAAAAGGTAGTGATACATGTTAAATCAGATAGATCAGCAGCCACAGAAAACACAGACCCAACTGTACCACACTGTACCCCTACTCCAGTGGCCAAACCCCTATTAGAATTGCTGAGAGCCCAGTGTTAGGTACTGTCTATGATATCAATTGAAAATTTGAACTCCTAAATTTTTGCATGTCCCTTACCTTCTCTCTTGTATGAAAACTAATTTCAGATGAATGTCCCTGCTCAAAGGATCATACGATCTCACAACAATACTAGTCTCTGCATTGCTCTTGCTAGTACCTCTCTCCCAAAAGAAACACAGAATCAGGCAAATCATGCAACCACATAATCAGGTTAAGTTCTATTTACCCACAAATCAAATGACATCAAAATCAACATATTGGCATTGGTCCTCGACACAATGAGTGCGAAAGAGGCTGACTAAGATCATAAAAATAATAAGAAGGACCAAAACACTCATATTTCAGTCCAGACATATACGAGGACATATGATAAGGCACATACAAAGTAGCAATGAATAGATAAGACATGCTGGATCGGTTTTCCTTAGTTAAATATAGTAACTGTTACGGAAGAAGTCATAGTGTACATTTTACACTAAAGCAATCATTTCTTTCAGCTTGAAACAGAGACACCAAAAAAGGAGGAAGTATGAGGCACACATTTACCTTGTCAGAAATCAGATACTCGGCATGCAAGCAGTCTGAACAATTTCCTTATCAATGCCAAGTTCCTGCCCACCAAACTGGTTGCATGGGAAAGCAAAGATCTCAAAACCTGTAGTCCCATAAAATTGTTAGCATAACATATCATAACTCAAAATCAAGGACTAATCATATGCAGATAGATCATCCCCTGGTCCTTGTACTTCTCGTAAGTTCCATGTAACAAAATGTAATTGCTTAGAATCGAACCAAAACCACGTGTGCTGCACGATGCCATCGAAAGCTCACTTAATGGATCACCAAATTTGAAATCCCTATAAACTTGGCTGTAAATTTAATCATTTCTAATTACCTATTTCTAAAGTGCAAGACATAGGACATCCATTATGAATTCAGAAAGTATAACATCAGTTCTTTTTCTTCTGAAGTGCACATCTTTCACTTATTTGCATGTAGCAGCTGCCATGTATCCATTGTGAATTCAGAAACTATAACATCAGTTTGGTTGTTTTTCTGCCATGACGAAAATATTAAATAAGATACAATACACGGCGAAGTGATGAAGTGCCAATTTCTCTCTCCTTCCCCTTCTTTATTTTTATTCTTTTAGATGATGTGATGTACAAATTATCATCAACCTATATGTACTTGCATCTTTATAAATAAATCGTTCTGTTTATGAGTGCAAGCATATTTGATTATTATTGAACTATTATTGCATCTATGCTTAGTTGGGAGCATACAACTGTTTAAGTTCTTGCATGCTATTCTTAATTGTGGGGTCATATTGTTCTGATCCTTTTATTATGTCCATCACATGCAGCTTTGAAGGTGCTCTGAAGGTGCTGTGATTTTGGACAGAAGGAAGGAAGGAAGAATAGTTTGCTCAATACAAGTCAAGAAGGAGGTCCTACACGCTACCGAAGTCAGAGCTGGACATTGGTAGAGAACAGGCTTGCCGCCCTGAACTACAACAGAAAACCTGCAATATGCATCAACCTAGTATGCGGCTTAATAGACAAGATTGTATCAGGATAACATATGGGATCCCTATAAGCAGCACATTGGCTCGTTGCGACAAGAACAAAATTCAGAAGTGTGGTAGGGATATCAGTAATTTTAGGAGGAAATTATTGCCGCTTAATTGAAGAAACTGTCAGGACCCCGACTCAATGCCACATCGATCTAGCATGTAACACCTGATATCACTTTGCGGCCTCACGCACGGTATCCCCACGGGTGTCGCCTTACCTTTGCCCGGGACCGTTTGTGCCTTTTGGCACACGTATATGATAGTGTTGCTAGCATCCATATGATAAGGAGCCCGGGCTGACATGGCTAGTCGTAAACCCAAAGTGGCACAAACTTACAGGGACAGGCATCCATGACCCAGCATCGAACGTGTCGCTCATCAGCGAGTGAATCCAGGCTGTAGCACTGGGCTAACAGGACTCCAGTGAACCGGGCTGTAGTGGGCTAACAGGACTCCGGTATTCATTGCGTGAAATTTCCCCGAAGGGACAGACACAGGAACGAAGAAGGACACATGCCGGCCAGCCTAAGTGTTCCGGAGCAGTAGCACGCTACCATGGCTCAGTGGAAGCACTAGGAGACATTTCCCGGTACAAGAGGCTACTAAGGATAAACAACTAGATAGTCAGATCCCACACATAGCAATACACATTACACGTACGCATAACATGCAAGTATGTGATGTACAACATGGCATCACAGCATAACTCAACAACTCATATAGATAAGGCTCAAAGAGCCATCAAAGCATTTATTACAAACAGGGGTCACATGACCCAACAATCAGAGCAAACAAGCAACAAGCGGAAGCATTACATGTCTGGGTACAGACATCTACAAATGAAAAAGGCTGAAGAGCCTGACTATCTACAACATCCGATCAAGATCCTAGCTGAGGTACAAGCTACTTGTCGAAGTCCACGAGAACACTAGTAAGACCGAAGCCTCCGCTACAAAAACATAAATAAAGCAACATGAGTACAAAGGTACTCAGCAAGACTTACATCAGATCCTATCATACATGCATCTGTATCAAGAGGGTAATGTGGGGTTTAGTAGCAGCAAGCCAGCTTTGACTCTGTGGCTATCCTGTTCTACGACTACCAGAACTTCTTTGAGGTGATATGGCGCACACGAGTCCACTAATCACCACACAATACACTACTATCGAATCATCCCCGTATCCCTACGAGAAGGCCATCCATAGCACGCACACTTGTCTTGAGCATTTTATAGTATCCACTTCAAGTTGTCTATGTACCATGTAAGCATCCAAGAAGTCCATAACCGCGGACCCGGCTATTCGAATAGATCATGTTAACCCTGCAGGGGTGTACTTCTTCACACACGCTCTCGCCACTTACCACCATGTAGACGTCGTGTATCTCGGCTACCTTCAAGCGGAAGCCTGGCGAGGGAGTCGGCCATGACCTGACTAACCACACAAGACTCTAGTCCAGGTTTATCGCCTATTCGGGTTCCATCCGCAAGGAGATCCGGCCGGGGTGTCGCTCACGGCCCCAAATGATGTGTGCAGGGTTCCCAAGCCCACCTCGCCGGCTGGATCTACGCTTGGTACACCGTGCCACTTGTGCCTAGTCTGTCCCAAGCCCACCTGGCCGGGTGCCACTTGGTAGACTACTAACACTACCTACAAACACCAGAAACTAGTTGCGACTCCTGGACAGAGATCAAGTTGGCTAATAAGTCGAGAGGGGCACTTAAGCATTCCAATGTGTGGTAGTAGCTAGTCATTGGACAACATACACAGAACTCAGTCCTTAAGGACGGTTCCAGTGAGACAACCCACCATGTACTCCTACATGGCCTCTCACCGCTACCTTTACCAAAACGTGTTCACACGTTCACTCTCAGCATCAGAACATAGAGCACTGTACTCCAATTCATTCCCAATGAATCAGACCTGATACAACTCTAAGCAATAGCAGGCATGGCATGGTAGGAACACAACATGGCTCAATCAACTCCTACACATGCTAGTGGGTTTCAAGTATTTACTCTGGCAATGACAGGTCATGCAGAGGAATGGGTTCAACTACCGCAGCACAAAGTAGCAGATGAATCATTGTTGTCCTAATGCAATAACTGAGAGCAGGAGCGAGAGAGTAGGATTGTATCAGAATGAACAAGGGAGTTTGCTTGCCTGGTAGATCAACAAGGAAGGCACTGCTTCACAGACAGGTACTCTGGAACGGACTCCGGAGCAGGACCTATCGAGAAGGAACGGTGTCGACAATCAAAACACAAGCATATGCAACAATATGATGCATGAACATGACATGAAGATGTGATGTGGTTTGTGCTAATGCATCTAGCAATCATTTGGTTGAAGTTCATTTGAACCAAGAGTTCAAATGCAACTCCAAATTAAGCTCTTATAAATGCCATTTACATGTTTTCACTTATACAGTAGGTATAAGTAGGCTCTTCATGCATGAAACTTGTACTAATGGAAAGATTGCATTTTTCTGATAATTTTGCATATATAAATTATTTCAATCTGAGCTACGGTTGAATTACTATGATTTTTTGAAGTTTGAATCATTTTCTAGAATTTCCTGATTAAATTTAAATCCAGAAAATGAATAACTGCGTCAGCATGACAGTGGCATGACGTCAGCGAGTCAAACATGGCTGACCAGGTCAAACCTGACGTGTGGGGTCCACACGTTAGTGTCTTAGTTAGTTAAACAGAATTAATTAATCCTAACTCCAAAACTAACTAAAAATTAGTCAGGGCCGGGCCCCACCTGTCATTGACTCAGGGGAGGTCAAACCCTGGTCAACAGGGCCTAACCTGCCGGCGGCTCGTCGCCGGTGGCAACAGGCGCGGCGGAGGGCTCGGGTTCCACCCTCCGGTGACCATATGGGTGGCGGAGACAACTGGAGAGCAGCCAGCGCTCATCCGCGTCATCTGGAGCAAGTGGGAGAGGCGGGGATGGCCGGAGCTCGCCGGAGCGGAGCTCGGGGCGGCGGCCGGAGTTTGGGTGCGAGCGGGGATGCGGCTGCAGTGCGGGGGCGAGAACGGAGAGGTGGAGGAGGAGGAGCAGCTCACAGCGGATGCAGCGGGCGTCGAAGCGGGCTCAGGGACGGCCGAACGGCGACGTGCGGGCGGTGGAGATCCACGGCGGCCGGCGGTGAAGAAGACGACGGTGGCGGCGATGGAGCGCGCCCCTGGTCGCTTGGCTCTTCGAGGACGATGCAAGCGACGAGGCGGAGCTTCTGTACTCGGGCGGAGGGCGAGGAGGTGGCTCTGGCCGTGCCAGCAGCGAGCGGCGGCGACAACGATTCTCGGGCGCGCGAGAGAGAGAAGGGGAGAAGCACGGGAGAGAGACAGAGAGATAGAGAGAGCGGTCCAGGGGGATCCAGGCTGCTGCATGGCAGCCTTAGAGGCCTCCAGAAGCGGCGGGAAGCAGGAGGTGGACGGGCGTGTGCCAGCGTGCGGCGAACACACGCCCTCCTGCCCACTGGCAGGAGGTGAAAGACGACAGGGGGAGCCCTGGTGGGCTGGGCCCGAACAGGAGTTGGGCTGGTGCGGCTGCAGGTAGGTGGCCCTGGTAAGTCTCTTCTCCCTTTTTTTGCTTTTCTATTTTTCTGACATTTGTTTGGTTTAATAAAAATACTAAACCATTTTATTTACTTCTGTCAATTTTTGTAGGAACTAATTGGATTGCTCCAAAACTCCTCACCAACTAACATAATTTTTGGACATATATTATATATATAACAAATATATATCCATAGCAAATAATTATGCATTAATTCCAAATGCCCAAAATAAATACTTATGAGCTCCTAAAATTATTGGTTTGATTTTTATCTTTGTCCAATATTTTCAGAGGGCAACATGAGCATTTTCTTGGACCTTTTTGGAGCAATTTTTATTTGGGTCATTTCGAAAAAATGATTCTGAGGGTTTCACAAATCCCCATTTCAAACTTAAATGGAATTTAAACATGATGCAAACATGACTAGCTAGCCTCGAGCATACCAGAACTAGGGATGTGACAGAAACTGAGCGTGCACATGGTGTTTCTTGGACTTACTAATTTTCTATCTTGAGTTGGACATCAAGATATTTTTATTTTCTTTGAGAAACAGATTGAGACGTTGACTGTCAGCATTGTGCGTGATGATCCGGTCTCCGGATATCCATTCTGTCAGTTTACAAACACTTTGTGGTGTCAGGTTGGTTGCATGCTGGAAGGAAGCATCGAACTTGTTGTTTATAAATGTATATATATATATATATATGTATATGTATATATGTATGCATAAACGGGTAGCAATTAGCCTAATCATTGTCTGTTGGGACGTCAATCCCACATAAAAGCGCAGTAGTTTTCTTCAGTGGAATCCTTGTGACATTCCAGTCTTGGTCTCCAATGTGGCCAACCAACCAGAGATCTAAATAGTGCAGCATCTACGTACAGAACATGAATAAACTTGATTGATTGCCTTGGGCAAGATAGAGATCTGTGAAGAGGGAGGAAGTAGAGGAGAGGAGAGGAGGGCATACCTCGGCTAGGAGTTGCTGCTGTGGGAGACGCAGGTGGAGCCGTCGGGTACCTCGCCGGCTCCAACATCCATGCGCGGCGTCGGCCCACAGCAGGAAGGCGTCGGCGGTCTCTTGTGACCTGCGTTGCGTGAGTAATCTGGCCAAATTGAATCAGAAAATGGCAATTCGAATTGAATCGAACAACATCCGGGATCTGGCCAAATCGAATCCAACACACACACACACACACACATGAAGGGAAGGTAGGGGGAGAGACCTCCATGGCGTCGGTCGGAGCACCATCTCCATCTCTCTCCCTCACGCGGGCATACTCGGGAAGACATACGATCGAGGGAAGAGAGACCTTCGTCGGTCGTATGACACGCTCACGGCGGTGGGCGGGCACATGCGCGGCGGAGGGGGTGGGGGTGGGCAGCGGCACGAGACAGGGAGCGGCGGGCGCGCGGCGGCTGGCGTGGCGCATGTGAAGGGGGCATGGGGGCGGACGGACGGAGGAGAGGAGGTGGAAGGGAGGCCGGCGGCGAGTGGGTTGGGAGAGAAGAGGAGGTTGGCAATCTGGATCGGGCTGCGTGATTTTTTGAGACAGACGTGGGGTGGCTGGTGTGGGACGGTTGGTGGGGTGGGGGGTGTGGATCGGGCCGGGGTGGACACGCTTAGTAGTAGCGTGGGGGTCTTACCTATGCTACTACTACTTACTTAGTAGTAGTGCTGGTTTTATACCCCTCGCTACTACTATGGCCTATCCCAGGGGCATTGTTGGAGACCATTTAGTAGCAGTGCGGGTTTATACCCCCCGCTACTACTATCAACTTAGTAGTAGCGCAGTTTTTCTACCCCTCGCTACTACTAATTAGCAGTAGCGCCCATTTTTAAATTGCGCTACTAATAAACTTATGTGTATAAGGTTTTCCCTAGTAGTGTAACGCCATACTTAATTAATTGCTGTTTGATTATGTATCATCAGTCTGCACCTGAGCTTCATTATCCTCTATTTCTTCCAATATTATTTGATCTATATTTACTCTTTGCAAAATGTGGAATAATGGCAATGCTTATAAAGAATTTTCTTTGGGGAATTTATTGAATTATCCTTCCATCAACATGGAGAAGGGCTTTGTCCAGCCCGTGTTAACATGTAATGTAAGTTCATCCTTCTCAAGCCTTCAAACTTTATTCTAGTTTAAATTTGGATAGGCATCATTTCCTCCACTTCTGTTTGCTTTGCTGTTTACATCTGATTGGATGTTTGCAACAACTACCAGTTTCAAATTGTAGTTGTAAAAAGATGTTCCTTATGCAGAACAGATCCATTTATTTGCTTATATAATTGTGAAACCTGTTACGTGTCTCCTTGTTTCTCTTTCAGAGTCGTATCTTTTACGCCAGGCAGAACTTTAGGGAAGATAGTGAGCCAAACCATCTTGAGGACAGCGAGATGACCCCAAGGTCCTATCTTGATGAAGACAGTGAGTTGAAGCTACTCACCAGCAGGTGTGAGACAACCTCTATGTAGTCGCTGCCTCAATCAATTCGACTTCTTCAGTCTCAACTTAAAGCGGAAAGGCTTGCTTCAGCTCAGCTCCGACTTGAAGTCAAATATGCAATGAACATGTCAGAGACTGCCATGCGCACCATCATGCCATACATGTATTGTTGATGCATCTATTGTTGACACAACTGAGGTCTAATCACCTTCTTCGGCTGTTTGGGGGGCCCGACCTTGCCAGGCCTAGTGCCTTCTGAAGTGCTCTCAGTTTTGTATATTCTTTTGTCGGCGCGTTTATTTGCACTGGTGGCGAACTTTGATGCCCAGTGGAAGTAATATGTGTGATAGCTGTGATAGCCTAGCGTAAGTTGCTTGCTTATTTATTTCCTTGTTGTCTTGTTTATTTGTTTGCTTGTAGTCATTGCAGTTCTTTTTCCACGGTTTGCGAGTGGCTACAATAACCTATTTTTTAAAACTAGGCCACAATAACCATGGGCTAATATTTACTGTAGTGACACTCGGCCTCCTACGGGCCGTAGAAACAGTAGGACTTCTACGGGCCGTAGAAACAATGGGCCTTCTACGGGTCGTAGAAACAATGGGCCTTCTACAGGCCATATCATCAATGGGCCTTATATGGGTCGTATGATTGATTGGCCAAACATGGGCCAATAACAGACCGCATTATGGACGTAAACGGGCTAGAGTTGGAATTGTCCGTTCATGGGCCGACCATAACGGGCCATCGTTAATAGGTTGTATTTGATGAAGCTATGAAAACTGCCCAATGTATTAACGGACCACAAATGGGCCGACTGTAACCATGGGTTGAATTTGGCCCACAAGCAGAAAATGATAGTGACGGGCCGTAAGTAAACGAATGCTGGAAATTAGCCCAAGAATAAATGAGCTCTGAGAAGGCCGAAAGATAACATGGGATGGAAATGGCCCAACGGAATAACGGGCCGTTAATGGGTATAAAGAGATACACTGTTCATTACGGGCCAGTTTCACCACGGGCCGTTAATGGGTGTAAAGTGATACACTGTTCATTACGGGCCAGTTTCACTACGGGTCGTTAACGGACCAAGAGTTACAAAGGGCCTCATATGGGCCGAAAGATGTCATGGGCCAGAAGTGAAAACGGGATGGAATCATATTGGATGGCTGTCGGGGGGATGAACCCCGGGCAGGCAATGGAACCCGGATCCTTTTCAAAAATAATGGAGCCAGCATCGCCCCTCAAGTCGGCACGCGCTTGGCTGGGTCGCTCGACCCGGCCAAACCCCGCAACCTGGCCAAACTCTCCGAACCGGCAAGACACGTCGACTCGGCCTCAACAATTAGTACGAGCCAGTCGAACCCGGCACAACCAAGGCTTCATCCACAAGCCAGCTCCACCAGTGGCGTGCTCCGCAATTCAGCCATGGGTCAGCTTCCATCCCATCCAGGCTGTATGATGGGACGAGTCTTGAGCCACTAATGACCAAGGCAATAGTACCCGCCCATGCCTCTGGTCAGTCAAAGCGTGGCAACAGTGCCCCTCACCTACCCGCTGACCAGGGCCGGCGTGGCTACAGTGCCCCGCCATCACCGCTAACGACAGCAACCGGCGACCTGACGGAGCGCCACTGTACACGACTCGACTCGGCCACGCCAGGACGGTCAACAAGACGGCGCACAGTCCCCCTAGGCACGCGGGGCCCGCACCTAGGGGAACCCAGTGAACCACAGGCCCCCATCGGGTCCCAGCACAGGTCCCCGGACGCCGACAACCCGGACCCACCAACTAGTAACATTACCATTGTATCCCTGGGGGGTTGGCCTATAAAACCCCTCAGGAGCCCATGCATATGGGCAAGCAACAACAGAGAGAAGAGCTAGCCACCAAACAGTAACATCCACTCATGGAGAAGGAGCAGCCTAAGCCTTGGCTAGCCTTCCTTCCTCCTCCACACAGCTCTAGGAGCAACCTTGTACTATCAAACATCAAACTACACTTGGCAGGCCTAACGGTGTTATCTCTCCGGAGAGCCCCGAAACTAGGTATGTCTTGCATCCGACACTCGCTCATACCAACCTCGCCTCCGGAGCCCACCAGTGCCCTCGAGCCTCCTCCTCTCTTTAGCCATCCCATGGCATCTGCCGTGCGCCCACCACGACAGTTGGCACCCACCCTGGGGAAGCTCGAGGAGCTGGCCGGGAGCATGCTTTAGGCGGGGCCCCTCTCCTAGTCCGACGACTCCGTCACGCTGGCAGACGACGTCGTCGGCGCGCTTGCCGCCTCCTTCACCGCGCTGTGCATCTCTGATGCGCCCATGGCCGACGAGTACCCCAGCGAGGTACTCAGTTACTCTGACTCCCCCCTCTCCCTCGGCGGTGGCATTTCCGCCGGGGCAATGGACGTCCACGTGGAGGTCTTCGACATCGGCGACGACACCTCCTCCTCATTGAGCAAGACGAGGAAGGCTGCCGAAGCCAGGGCCGCAGCGGAACGGACTGAGTCGTCCGATCCGTTGTGCACCGCGATGCAGAGCCTCCCATCCCCATCGGTAACGACGTCGACGCCACTATCGTCGCTGAGGCCCGGGCCTAGCTCAAGGAAAGGCGCCAACAGATGTTGGACCTGTCCGAGACGCTCGCCGCCACCCAGTGTCGTCTGGATTCCGCTCAGCTGGAGCACAATGCCGCCTACGGATTCACACCCGCTGCGGCCGAGCCGAGCCAGGTCGCCGACGTGCGTGCCCGGGGAGGAGCGATCGGCCAGGCCCTCGGCGCCGTCCCTACCGTCTACGAGACCCCAGCGAAGAACATGCATGCCACTCAGGCAGCCGCAATCGACCTGGACCAGCTCACGGGCGAGGAACTGAAGGAGCGCATCAGGCGGATGCGCGACCTACTTAACACGGCCAACACTCAGCAGGACCGCCTCAACCAGCTCACCAAGCCGGCAGGATCCGGCTCCGCCCGCATCGGCGGACTCGGCAAACTTCAGCACATAGCTTCCTCGCCGCCCGGCGAGGCGCACTCCGGCCGAGCCTGGACTCGGGGCGACCCGGCCACCACGACCGCCGGCGTTTTGGGCGATGAGCCCATCCCGGAGATCCAGCGCGGATCCCCCGTGGCCTGGTCGCGAGTCGACTCGGCCCGCGCACCATCGACGACGCCGACGCTTGCCACCGCCTCGACCAGCTCGCTCACTCCCTGGAGGTGGAGGAAAGCGGCGCTATTGGGCCAGCGTGTTTCGGCGCACGCATCCGGGAGGATCCCTTTCCTAAAGGGTTCATGCTCCCCGCGACACCCCCAAGTACAATAGGACCGTGAAGCTAGAAGATTGGCTCACCGACTACACCACCGCCATTGGCATCACCAGCGCCAATCGTCGGCTCGCCGTGCACTACGCACCGCTCATGCTCCAGGGGTCGGCCCGCACCTGGTTGAACAGTCTGTCGACGGGCAGTGTCAACATGTGGGTTGATTTTGAGCAAGCCTTCGTCCACAACTTCATGGGGACCTACAAGCGACCCGGCTGCCCTAGCCAGCTCGCCATATGCGTGCAAGGGCCTACGAAGACCGGTCGCGAGTACCTCGCATGCTGGACCGAGTTCCGAAACAGCTGTGAGAGCGTCCATGAAGTCCAAGCGGTCCAGTACTTCGTCAACGGGTGCCAAGATGGCACCCTCCTCAAGCACAAGCTCTTACGCTCCGAGCCGGCCACGATGGCCGCGCTCATGGTGATGGCGGACAAATACGCCAACGCCGACTCCGCCATGAAGATCCAGGTGGCGCTGGATGAAGCCGGCAAAGCAAAACCGGTTCCCCCTCCAAAGCCGGCTGGCGAAAGCAGCCGGCAGCAGCATCACCAGAACAACAAGCACAAGGCCGACCAGCCGGTGTAGCGCTATGACGACCGGCTCGTCGCAGCCACCGAGCCCGCGGCGGACCCGGCGACCAAGCGCCGACAGACTGGCAAGACGGCGTGACAACCCGCCATGAGCTTCGAAGAGATGCTCGATGCCCCTGCAAGCAGCACAATAGTGCAAGACTATCCACACACACGATTCAGTAGTGTGGCATCACCAAGCGCATCATCAGACGTCCCACCTCCTCCGGCTCCGGCTCTAGGCACAGGGCAGCCACCTCCGCCTCCATCGCCGCCTCCAGCTGGTGGCGCGATGCACGACGCTGCCTACCCGGACCAGAACACGGCCTACGTCGTGTTCACCAGCCTCGGCGACGAGAACCGCAGCGAGCACCTCGTTCGGCAGGAGGTGAAACCCTTCATCCCGGCCAAACCAGAGTTCATGCACTGGTCGGACCGCACGGTCAGCTGGACCCGGGAGGACCACCCAGCGGTAATGCCGAATCCGGGTGGTTACACCCTCGTCCTCAACCCCACCATCATCGCATGGTGCACCTGCAAGTTCTCCCGAGTCCTCATCGACGGCGGCAGCAGCAGTAACATCCTCTACCGCGACACAACGACCAAACTCGGCCTCAAGGCCGAGGACCTGGAATCGACCCAAACGATCTTCCACGGCATCATACGCAGCCTCTCCTGCTCTCCCATTGGCCAGGTCTGGCTCGACGTCCTGTTCGGTGACAGCAACCACTTCCGGTGCGAACCAATCTGGTTCGATGTGGTGAACCTGTCCAGCGCGTACCACGTACTGCTGGGCTGACCCGCGCTCGCCAAGTTCATGGCGGTTCCCCATTACGTGTATCTGAAGATGAAGATGCCGGGTCCCAAGGGCCTCATCACCATTACCGGCGACTACCGCAAGTCCCTGGAGTGCGCCCGAGACGGTGCCAAGCTGGTCGAGTCACTGGTCATTGCTGAGGAGCGACGCCAGCTCGACCGGATCGTCGCCATGGCGGGCGAGGCCTCGGCCGCGTCGATCCCAACCAAGGACCCGGCCGACGAGGCCGCCTTCAGGCCCTCCAAGGAGACCAAGAAATTGAAGCTAAATCCGGCGGACCCCAGCTGTAGCAAGTACGTTGTCGTAGGCGCCCGCCTTGATAGCAAATAGGTAGGCGAGCTTGTCGGCTTCCTCCATGAGAATCTGGATATCTTGGCATGGACCCCCAAGGACATGCCAGGTATCCCGAGGAAGTACACCGAGCACAAACTTCACGTCCGCAAGGACGCCAAGCCTGTCCGTCAACCCCTACGACGTTTCTCCGAAGAAAAGAGAAGAACCATCAGCGAAGAGGTCACCAAGCTTTTGGCGGCCTGCTTCATCATGGAAGTGTTTCACCCCAAGTGGTTGGCCAATCCAGTCCTCGTCCTAAAGAAGAACAAGACCTGGCGCATGTGTGTCGACTACACCAGCCTGTCCCAAGAATCCGTTCGCCCTCTCACGGATCGACCAAGTAATCGACTCGACCACCGGGTGCGAGCTCCTGTCCTTCCTGGACGCTTACTCCGGCTACCACCAGATCAAGCTGGACTTGGCAAACGCCCTAAAGACGTCCTTCATCACGCCCTTTGGGGTGTATTGCTACATCACCATGACGTTCGGCTCGAAGAACGTCGGCGCCACCTTCCAACGTTGCATGCAGAAATGCCTGCTGCCTCAACTCGGGCACAATATCCACATTTACATGGACGACATCATGGTGAAGACCAAGCATCACCTCGCGCTCCTCGATGACTTGAAGGAAACATTTGCCAACCTCCGCGAATACAAGGTCAAGCTTAACCCGGAAAAATGCATTTTTGGCGTCCCGGCCGGAAAGCTACTCGGCTTCCTCATCTCGGAACGTGGCATTGAGGTGAACGTGGAGAAGATCAAGGCCATCGAGCGCATGCGCAAGCCGGCTCGGCTGCGTGATGTCCAGAAGTTCACCAGATGCTTGGCCTCGGTCAGCCGGTTTCTAAGCCGGCTGGGCGAGAGTGAGCTACCCCTGTACCAGCTGATGAAGAAGACGAAGTCGTTCGAGTGGAACGATCAGGCAGACGAGGCCTTCCAAGACCTCAAGCGTATGCTCTCCACCGCACCTATCCTGGCTTGGCCGACCGACAAGGAGCCGTTGTTGCTCTACATAGCCGCGACCTCATAGGCGGTCAACACGGTACTGGTGGTCAAACGACCAGAGAAGGGCAAGTTCCAAGCCGTCCAGCACCCGGTCTACTACCTGAGCGAAGTGCTCTCCAACTCCAAGAAGAACTACCCGCACTACCAGAAGATGTGTTACGGCGTGTACTTTACCGCCAAGAAGCTGAAGCAGTACTTCCAAGAGCATGTCATCACCATGGTCAGCACAGCTCCTATCGGAGAAATCATCGGGTGCCGGGATGCCTCTGGCCGGGTCGCCAAGTGGGCACTCCAGCTGGCCGGCCACACCATCCTCTATGAGCCCCACACCACGATCAAGTCTCAGGCTCTAGCCGACTTCCTCATCGACTGTACCGAGACCCAATACTTACCGCCGCCCCGCGACTCGACGCATTGGCGCATGCATTTCGATGGGTCCAAGATGCGACTCGCCTAGGGGCCGGCATCGTGCTGTCGTCCCCGAAGGGCGACCGACTCTGCTATGCACTCCAGATCCACTTCGCCGCCTCCAACAATGTCGCCGAGTACAAAGCCCTCGTGCATGCCCTCCGGCTTGCCAAGGAACTCGGCATCCGGCACATCCTGTGCTACGGCGACTCGGACCTAGTGATGCAGCAGTGCTCCAGCGAGTGGGACGCCCGCGACTCCAACATGGCAAGCTACCGCTTCCTCGTCCAGAAGCTGTCCGGGTCCTTCGAGGGTTGCGAGTTTCTCCACATCCCGCGTGCGGAGAACGAAGTGGCCGGCACTCTCGCCAAGATCGCCTTGTCCCGGCAGTCCATCCCGTCCGGCGTCTCCCTCGAGCACCTGCACAAGCTGTCCGTCAAGCCGTCGCCGGACTCTGAGTCCATTCACGTTCCAGACGACCCGACCGCATCTCAACCCGGCCCGGGGGCTGCTGAACACTGCCTGGGGACTGCTGAATAATATGTGTCCATCATATCTATAATTTTTTATTATTCCATGCTAATATTATTCAACTTTTATATACTTTTGGCAACTTTTTATACTATTTTTTGGGACTAACATATTGATCCAGTGCCCAGTACCAGTTCCTGTCTGTTGCATATTTTTTGTTTCGCAGAAACCCAATAACAAACGGAGTCCAAACGGGAGAAAAAACGGACGGAGAATTATTTTGGAATATTTGTGATTTTTGGGAGGAAGAATCAACGCGAAACGGTGCCCGAGGTGGCCACGAGAGTGGCCCACGCCACCACTCCAGGTAGGCGATCCCTACCTTCTCGTGGGCTTCAAAGTAGCACCATGTTTTTCATATAGTGAGTCTCATAGGTTGTTATTTTCATATACTAGTGAGAATTTTTCATTATAGAACTTGGCTTGTATATTCCTACGATGGGCTTCCTCAAATGCCCTAGGTCTTCGTGAGTAAGCAAGTTGGATGCACATCCACTAGTTTTCTTTTGTTGAGCATTCATTTATAGCTCTAGTGCATCCGTTGCATGGCAAACCCTACTCCTCGCATCGACATCAATTGATGGGCACCTCCATAGCCCGTTGATTAGCCGCGTTGATGTGAGACTTTCTCCTTTTTTGTCTTCTCCACATAACCTCCATCATTATATTCTATTCCACCTATAGTGCTATATCCATGGCTTGCGGTCATGTATTGCGTGGGGGTTGAAAAAGCTGAAGCGCGTTAAAAAGTATGAACCAATTGCTCGGCTTGTCATCGGGGTTGTGCATGATGGGAGCATTTTGTGTGACGAAGATGAAGCATGGCCAAACTATATGATTTTGTAGGGATAAGCTTGCTTTGGCCTTGTTGTTTTGAAAAGACATGATTGCTTTATTGGTAACTCGAAGTATTATTGTTTTTATGTCAAATGATAGACTATTGCTATGAATCACTCGTGTCTTAATATTCATGCCATGATTAGATTATATGATCAAGATTATGCTAGGTAGCATTCCACATCAAAAGTTATTTTTTTATCATTTACCTAATCGAGGACGAGCAGGAATTAAGCTTAGGGATGCTGATACATCTCCGTCGTATCTATAATTTTTGATTGTTACATGCCAATATTATTCAACTTTTATATACTTTTGGCAACTTTTTATACTATTTTTTGGGACTAACATACTGATCCAGTGCCCAGTGTCAGTTCCTCTCTGTTGCATGTTTTTTGTTTCACAGAAACACAATATCAAACAAAGTCCAAACGGGATAAAAACGGACGGAGAATTATTTTGGAATATTTGTGATTTTTGGGAGGAAGAATCAACGCGAAACGGTGCCCGAGGTGGCCATGAGAGTGGCCCACGCCACCACTTCGGGTGGGCGCGCCCTACCCTATCGTGGGCCACCCGTAAGGCAGTTGATGCCCTTATTTGGCCGCAAGAAAGCTAATTTTTGGAAAACATCTGGGCGAAGGTTTCAATCCAATCGAAGTTATGGATCTCCAGATATAAAGGAAACGGTGCCGAGGCAGAATCTGACAACGCACAAACAGAGATATAGATCCAATCTCGGAGGGGCTCTCGCCCCTCCCTCGCCATGGGAGCCGAGGACCAGAGGGGAACCCTTCTCCCATCTAGGGAGAAGGTCAAGGAAGAAGAAGAAGAAGAAGGGGGGCTCTCTCCACCTTGCTTCCGGTGGCGCCGGAATGCCGCCGGGGGCCATCATCATCACCGCGATATTCACCAACACCGCCGTCATCTTCACCGACATCTCCATCACCTCCCCCCATCTATATCCAGCGTTCCACTCTCCCGCAACCCGCTGTACCCTCTACTTGAACATGGTGCTTTATGCTTCATATTATTTTCCAATGATGTGTTGCCATCCTATGATGTCTGAGTAGATTTCGTTGTCCTATCGGTGATTGATGAATTTCTATGATTGGTTTCAGTTGCATGTTTTATTATTGGTGCTATCCTATTGTGCCCTCAGTGTCGCGCAAGCGTGAGGGATTCCCGCTGTAGGGTTTGCAATACGTTTATGATTTGCTTATGGTGGGTGTCGTGAGTGACAGAAGCACAGACCCAGGCAAGTAGGTTGTTTGCATATGGGATAAAGGGGACTTGATACTTTAATGCTATGGTTGGGTTTTACCTTAATGAATCTTTAGTATTTGCGAATGCTTGCTAGAGTTCCAATCATAAGTGCATATGATCCAAGTAGAGAAAGTATGTTAGCTTATGCCTCTCCCTCAAATAGAATTTCAATAGTGATTACCGGTCTAGTAACATAGTCAATTGCTTAGGGACACTTTCACCACTCCTACCACCACTTTCCCACACTCGCTTTATTTACTTTATTGCATCTTTATCTAAACAGCCCCTAGTTTATATTTACGTGTTCTTTATTATCTTGCAAACCTATCCAACAACACCTACAAAGTACTTCTAGTTTCATACTTGTTCTAGGAAAAGCGAACGTCAAGCGTGCGTAGAGTCGTATCAGTGGCCGATAGGACTTGCGAGAGTATTTCTTCTACCATTGGCTCCTCGTTGGGTTCGACACTCTTACTTATCGAAAGAGGCTACAACTATCCCGTATACTTGTGGGTTATCACTGAACCCGGTCCGGGGGCTGCTTAGCTCGACCCGTCCGCCATCGCCCCGGACCCGGCCATCGCCATCCCCGACCTGGGGGCTGCTCAACCCGGCTCGGGGGCTGCCGACTCGGAACCCGCCATGGTGGCCGTCTTCGCCGTGGTGACGGGTCCGTCATGGGCCCTCCCAATTTCAGAATTCCTGGAGAACGGGGTTCTCCCCATGGATGAGACCGATGCTCGGCAAGTGCAGCGCCGGGCGTCCGCCTACAACATCATCAACAATGAGCTCATCAAGCGCAGCTCCACCGGCATGTTCCAGTGCTGCATCGAGCAGGAACAGCGCGTCGACATCCTCCTCGGCATACACCAGGGCGAATGCAGGCACCATGCCGCGTCGCGATCCCTGGTAGCCAAGGCATTCCGCCATGGCTTCTACTGGCCCACTGCCCTCCAAGATGCCGAGTCGCTCGTCCTCAAGTGTGAGGGATACCATCGCTTCAGCAAGCACATCCACCAGTCGGCGTCAACACTCTGCACCATTCCGGTCGCCTGGCCTTTCGCAGTCTGGGGACTCGACATGGTGGGACCCTTCAAAACCGCTCGACGCGGCATGACGCACCTGCTGGTCGCGGTGGAAAAGTTCACCAAGTGGATCGAAGCATGGCCAATCAAGAAACTGGACGGGCCAACAACCGTCCGGTTCATCAAGGACATAGCGGTTCGCTACGGCATGCCGAACAGCATCATCACGGACAACGGCACGAACTTCACCAAGGGCGTGCTCAAACAATACTACTCCATCTCTGGCATCCGCCTCGACCTGGACTCCGTTGCACATTCGTCCAATGGGCAGGTCGAGCGGGCCAACGGACTCATCCTGTCCGGCATCAAGCCGCGACTCGTTGAGCCACTCATCCGCTCACCGGCAGCTGGCTCGACGAGTTGCCGGCCGTTCTCTAGAGTCTCCAAACCACGCCAAATCGGTCGACCGGGTTCACCCCGTTCTTCCTCGTCTATGGAGCCGAAGCCGTCATCCCGACCGACATCGAGTTCGACTCGCCGCGCGTCGCGATGTACACCGAAGCTGAAGCCAGAGAAGCCCGCGAAGACAACGTCGATCTGCTCGAAGAAGCCCGCCTCCTGGCACTCAGCCATTCGGCCATCTACCAGCAAGGCCCGATGCACTACCACAATAAGAAGATCAAGCCCCTCGCGTTCCGCGAGGGCGACCTCGTCCTCCGACTCATCCAGCCGGCCAGCACAAGTTGTCCCGTCCATGGGAGGGCCCATTCATCGTGAGCAGGGCCTTGTGCGACCGCCACGCGTGCTACCTCATCGATGCACGCAAGTCAAACAAGCGCAAGAGAGACACCACCGGTGAAGAAATGACGTGGCCGTGGAACACAGAACTCCTCCGCCCGTTTTACAGTTAGCCGCACGAGTGTATGTATCGTCGCCTTTTGTAAACGCATGAAACTATGGGCTCCCCGAACGAGACTCGGGGGCTGCCTTTTGTCGACAAACTTATTGTGTCCCTACTTTTTTGCATCACCATGCTCCTAAACCCGGCCACCGGTCTGACCCGCTCGACCCGGGGGCTCGGGGGCTGGCCGTCTTGATCGCCACCCCGCCGCCTTACTTGGTGATTCCGGATACACTAAGGATGCCGCGGTCCCCCACTTCGCCCTAAGCCACACACCCGCCTTCGGCTGTCGGCTGGCAAGCACAACGGGCCAGAGCTCCTTCACGCTTCAAACACATCGTTTGTGTCCGTGAGCGACACCCCGGCCGGATCTCCTTGCGGATGGAACCCGAATAGGCGATAAACCTGGACGAGAGACTTGTATGGTTAGTCAGGTCATGGCCGACACCCTCGCTGGGCTTCCGCTTGAAGGTTGCCGAGTACATGCCGTGTAAACGGCGGTAAGTGGTGAGAGCGTGTGTGAAGAAGTACACCCCTGCAGGGTTAACATTATCTATTCGAATAGCCGTGTCCGCGGTAAAGGACTTTTGGGTTGCCTGTACAGTTCATAGACAAGTGAAAGTGGATACTCTGAAGTGCGCAAGATAAGCGTGAGTGCTATGGATGGCGTTCTCGTAGGGAGACGGGAGCGGATCCATAGTGGTATATTGATATGGTGAATATGTGGACTCGTGTGCGCCACCCCAAAGAGTTACTTGCAGTCGTAGTTTAAGATAGCCACTGAGTCAAAGCTGGCTTGCTGCAGTTAAACCCCACCATCCCCTTGTGGATAATGATGCATATGTAGTTAGATCTGATGTAAGTCTTGCTGGGTACATTTGTACTCATGTTGCTTAATTTATGTTTTTGCAGAGAGACTTCGGTCTCGCTAGTAGTACCGCATGGACTTCGACGTTTAGCTTGTTACCTCAGCTACGATCTTGTGCCCTCGGCAGGATCTGATAGACAGTCAGGCTTCTCAGCCTTTTTCTTTTGTAGATGTCTGTACTCAGACATGTTAAGCTTCCGCTTCTGCTTGACTTGTTTGCTCTGAATGTTGGGTCATGAGACCCATGTTTGTAATATCTCGCTCCTCGGAGCCTATTGAATAAATACTTAAGTTGTAGAGTCATGTTGTGATGCCATGTTGTATTTGCACATATCGAGCATATTGTGTGTATGTTATTGAAAGGCTTGGTATGTGTGGGATCTGACTATCTAGTTGTTTATCCTTAGTAGCCTCTCTTACCGGGAAATGTCTCCTATTGTTTCCACTGAGCCATGGTAGCTTGCTACTGCTCCAGAACACTTAGGCTGGCCGGCATGTGTCCTTCTTCGTTCCTGTGTCTGTCCCCTCGGGGAAATGTCACGCGATGAATTCCGGAGTCCTGTTATCCCGCTATAGCCTGGTTCACCGGAGTCCTGCTAGCCCAGTGCTACAGCCTGGATTCACTCGCTGATAACCGACACGTTCGTTGCTGGGTCATGTATGCCTGTCCCTGTAAGTTAGTGCCACTTTGGGTTCACGACTAGCCATGTCAGCCTAGGTTCTTTGTCATATGGATGCTAGCGGCACTATCATATACGTGAGCCAAAAGGTGCAAACGGTCCCGGGCCAGGTAAGGTGGAACCCGTGGGAATACCGTGCGTGAGGCCGCAAAGTGATATGATGTGTTACATGCTAGATCGGTGTGACTTAGGATCAGGGTCCTAACAGCTTTGGTATCAGAGCCTGACTGCCTGTAGGATTACCAAGCCAAACTGGTCGAAGTTGAGTCTAGAAATTCTTTAGTTATATAAGGGAATTGATTGTGGGATGGAACGTAAGGCTATTTTTACTCCTTTACCCTATGCCCTTCTGATCCGAGTCATCTTATCCTTCCTACGGGGTTAAGGAACTAGGCTATCTCTTCTTTCCACTAGGATCACGTGTTACTAATCCGTAGACTTATAGTATTGTTGGATCTAAGCCTCAATTCAGTTTCTACTATCTCCGTGTATTCATAGTTGATCTCAGAACCTTGTTGTTATGATGTTCGAGTGGCTATGCCACCATTTTTGTAGCATGACTAAATTCTTTTGAGCATTTACAGCCGTTATGCTGTCCGAGTCATCCCGGGTATCTAAATAGTCTGATGCATTTGCAAATCCCTTCTTACCGTTCTGATGTTCCTTTGGCCAGATTAACCACACCAACTAGTGTGTTGAGGTACTTCATTGCCTCGGTATATATGTTGGAGCTAGTATTATGACCTTAGGTGTCTTAGAGTACCACCTAGTAAGCTAGCCATGATTTGTGTTCCCAGTGTGATGATTCTGGCCTTTATTCTCAAAAGCATCCCGTGATGCCATTTAGTTAGCAGGTATTCTTTTCCTGGGTTTTGAAGCCCGAGATTCACCCTACTTACTTCATGTTGATAGTAATTGCTAGCTCCCTTAGGTTATTAGTAACCTTTGCGATAGTCTGTCACATCCCTAGTTCTGACAATGCCTAGTGCATGCATTAGAGTGTTGCACCATGTTTAAATTTCAGTTAAATTTGAAATAGGGATTGTTGAAACCCTAGCACCAAATGAAATTTAACTAGGTTCAATAAAAATATTTTCAATAACCCAGAATGCCCTTTGGAAATGTTCATAATTTCTGTTAAAGGTGAAAAACCTCTTCCAAAAATGATGAACATATTTATAGGCTATTCCTGGATTTTTGAATTTAATTATATAGTATTTGCATTTGGGCATTTAATTGCTAATAATATTTTAAATGCTCAAATAATCACAAACTGAAATGTTTACTGTTGGAAATATTCCAAACAGTGGCCACAGTCAGTTGCATGATTTTTGGAAATGCTCTGGCATTTTTAATAAATCCAAACACAATTACAGAAAATAGAAAACAGTAACTAAAATAAAGAAAAGAGAGAGAGAAGCCCACTTACCTGGCGCTCACCTGTGCTGGCCCAGCCCCCCCTGTGCAGCCCACCTGTGAGGCCCAGCCCACCTCCTCCCCCTTGTCTTCTTCCTCCCCTCGCACCGAAGCAGCTCGGTGGCGAGCGCCGATGCCGCCTCGGCCACCTCCTGCTTCCACCGAGTCGTTCCCGAGCCTCCCCCTCACGCCTCGTGTCCCCTCGCTCCTCTTCCTCCCTCGCTGCTCCCTCTCTCTTCCCCGAACGCTCTTCCCCCTCTCTGTTTTCCTCCCCGAACGGAGCCGCCGTCGCCGCCGCTCGCCACCACCGCGGCCACAGGGCCTCCCTCGCTCCCCCAACTAGCCCACCAGCTCCGCCACTCCATCCTCACCCTCCCCGCCATCTCACGCGACCGGAGAAGCCCCGAGGCGCCGCCCCGCCGTTCTTCCCCTCTTCGGACCCGCCGGTCGCCGTCGACGAATTCGTCGGCTCCGGGCCGTCCCCGACCTCGCCGAGCATTCCATCGCCATCGCTGTGAGCCCCCGCACCGAACCCCCCTCTCCCTGATGCCGATTCTTTCCTCTAACCACGGGCTCCGCCGAGCCCGAGAGCTCGTCGCCGCCGGCCACGAGGTCGCCGCGGCTAGAGGCCCCGCACGTCGCGTCCGAGCACGCTGTCGTCCTCGTCGCGTTCCCGGGAACCCAGAGCACCTACCCACTCCTCCTCCCGTGCCCCAAAACGCCGTGTCCGAGCGTGCCCGAGCTCCGGCCGCCGCATAGCTCGCCGCCGGCGTCGATTCCGACCGCCCCGAGCTCAAGTCCCTCCACCAAGAGCCTCAGCCCATCCCCAGCTCCCCGTAGGTACCCTCCCCGACCCTTTTGGTGGCCGGAACAGCGAATTGCACTTGCGCCGCCGCGTCGGGCTCGCCGGCGGCTAAACGCCGGCGCCCGCTGACCGGCGTGGGTTGACCCACTGCCCGGTTTGACCTCCCCCTCTCCCCACTGACATGCGGGCCCCGCCCGGCTAACTAATCCAGTTTAGATTTAAACTAATTTAACTTAACCTAGGTTAGTGCTAATTAACTAGGTTAGATTAGATAGTCACTGACCAGTGGACCCCACTGGTCAGGTTTGACCAGCAGCAGCGTCTGTTGACCTGCTGACGTCATAGTGATGCAGTGCTGACGCAGTAACTCTTTTTCTGTATTTATTCTTATATAGGAAATTCCAGAAATTGTTGCAAACTTCTAAAATTCATAGAAAATTAACCGTAACTCCAAATTAAATAAATTATATATGAAAAATTATCAGAAAAATTCAAGGAATCCATCTGTACCATTTTCATGCATGTTAGAACAACTTATCACTACTGTTTAGGGCAAATGAAGTGAATGGCATTTGAATAATCACATATGGAGTTTGAATTTGAATTTTATATTCAAACCAACTTCATTTAATCTGTTGCTAGTTGCATTAGCCCAAAACACATTCATTTTGCCATGTCATGATCATGCATCATATTGTGCATCGCATTGATTGTGTTCCTTTCTGTGTTGCCGGTATTCGTTCCCTCTCGATAGACGTGATACCGATGATGTGATCGTTGACACTGACGAAGACTCAATGTTATCTTCAGAAGTGCCAGGCAAGCAAAACCCCCTTGTTCATTCCGATACAATCGTACCCTCTCGCTCCTGCTCTCTTTTACTGCATTAGGACAACACCGATTCAACTGTTACATGCTGCGGTAGTTGAACCCCTTTATCCTTTGCATGACCTGTCATTGCCACAGTAAATAGATGAAACCCACTAGCATGAGTAGGAGTTGTTTGAGCCCTATTGTGCCTACTCATTCATGTTTGTTTGTCATGCCTGCTACTGCTTAGAGTTGAGTCAGATCTGATTCATCGGGGATGAATTAGAGGCGTGTGAACATGTCCTACTGTGTGTGAGCTAAGTGTGTGAACACGATTTGGTAAAGGTAGCGGTGAGAGGCCATGTAGGAGTACATGGTGGGTTGTCTCATTGTAGCCGTCCTCAGGAACTAAGTTCTGTGTTTGTGATCCATGATTCAGTTACTACCATACATTGGGCCCTGAAATATGACCCCGCTCGACTTCTCATTCACCCTCGTCCTCTGTCCAGGAGTTGCAAGTAGTTTCTGGTGTTTGTAGTATGCTGGAGGCCGTGGACAGCGCTGACCGTAGGGGTGGGCTGTGATGCGGTAGGCACGTGGCCGGGTAAATCGGGCGCCCGTTTGATGTCACGGAACCCTGTTCACATCGTTTGGGGCTGTGAGCGAAACTCCGGCCGGATCTCCTCATGGATGGAACCCGAATAGGCGATAAACCTGGACTAGAGACTTGAGTGTTTAGGTAGGTCGTGGTCTACACCCACGTCGGCTTTCGCTTGAAGTCTGCCGAGCACATGTCGTGTGCAGACGCTAAGTGGTGGAAACATGTATGAAGAAGTACACCCCTGCAGGGTTAACATCATCTATTCGAATAGCCGTGTCCGCGGAAAAGGACTTCTAGATTACTTATATCAGTTCATAGACAAGTGAAAGTGGATACTTTAAAATGCGCAAGATAAGCGTGAGTGCTATGGATGGCGTTCTCGTAGGGAGACGGGAGCGGATCCATAGTGGTGTATTGATATGGTGAATATGTGGACTCGTGTGCGCCACCTCGAAAGAGTCGCTTGCAGTCGTAGTTTAGGATAGCCACCGAGTCAAAGCTGGCTTGCTGCAGTCAAACCCTACCATCCCCTTTGTTGATAATGATGCATATGTAGATAGTTCTGATGTAAGTCTTGCTGGGTACATTTGTACTCACGTTTGCCTATTTTATGTTTTTGCAGAGAGACTTCGGTCTCTCTAGTAGTTTCACGTGGACTTCGACGTTTAGCTTGATACCTCAGCTACGATCTTGTGCCCCGGCAGGATCTGATAGATAGTCAGGCTTCTCAGCCTTTTTCATTTATAGATGTCTGTACTCAGACATGATAGCTTCCGCTTGTGCTTTGACTTGTATGCTCTGAGTGTTGGGTCATGAGACCCATGTTTGTAATATCTCGCTCCTTGGAGCCTATTGAATAAACTACTTGAGTCGTAGAGTCATTTTGTGATGCCATGTTGTATTGCACATATCGAGCATATTGTGTGTATGTTATTGAAATGCTTGGTATGTGTGGGATCTGACCATCTAGTTGTTTATCTTTAGTAGCCTCTCTTACCGGGAAATGTCTCCTAGTGTTTCCACTGAGCCATGGTAGCTTGCTACTGCTCCGGAACACTTAGGCTGGCCAGCATGTGTCCTTCTTCGTTCCTGTGTCTGTCCCTTCGGGGAAATGTCACGCTTTGAGTACCGGAGTCCTGTTAGCCCGCTACAGCCCGGTTTACCGGAGTCCTGCTAGCCCAGTGCTACAGCCCGGACCCACTCGCTGATGACCGACACGTTCAATGCTGGGTCATGGATGCCTGTCCCTGTAAGTCTGTGCCGCTTTGGGTTTACGACTAGCCATGTCAGCCCGGGCTCCTTATCATATGGATGCTAGCGACATTGTCATATACGTGTGCCAAAAGGCGCAAACGGTCCCGGGCAAAGGTAAGGCGACACCCGTGGGAATACCGTGCGTGAGGCCGCAAAGTGATATGAGGTGTTACATGCTAGATCGATGTGGCATTGAGTCGGGGTCCTGACATAGTCCTCGAGGTCCGTGGTATTCCCTTCTTCCAAGTACCATGAACCATTTTGGCAGAAGTTCTTTTGAACCAAAAGATCACAACCAGAGTGCTCTTGATGACTTCTCCATTCTATATTGTGAATCTGCCAGTTCTACCTTCTGCATGGGTTATCCGGAAGAAATGTTGAGCTTTGCTCGACAAACTAATCTATGCATCCACAACTCAGAAAGATATATGTTCCTTTGAGTTGTCCCTCTCTTTAGTTGTCTTTTGACCTTCGTCTATCAATTGATAGTCAAGAGTATGCGTGCATTCGTTCATTGGTGCCTAATATTCTTGTGGTCCGTCAAGCCATTCTATTTCCGAATGACTAGGAGAAAAAAACTCCAGTACCCCATCCATATCCAGGATTGGGTCAATGCAGTTGTGTTCCGCAGATCAAATACTAATCCAGTTTTTGTTCTGTTCTACTTTGAAGTATTACCCACTTTATGTCAGGAATGTCATGAGAACTACACCCTCTCCTATGAATTCTTGACATAGTGATACTTCTCGCCATCATTATTCATTCCTCGGTTCCGTGTTGTTGTAACCGGAATGCCGACAAGTGAATCATGATGTGTGAAATTTATACTCCTAGCAACTCCGTTGCTTGGTAGTTAAATGGACAACAACCTCATTCATAGCGTGTTGATTTTTGAATCATCATTCTAAGATTGATCATGCTACCTAGTCCTTATCTCTCGTGCACTCCTGATCAATGAGTTAGGATTATCCAATCCCTTGCTTATTTCACAATATCATCTTGCCCTGAAAAGCAAGATTGTTCTCGAGCTTAGTGACATATCGGTGCTTCATGATTTTCCGTATATCTTCTCGGAAGTATTACCAGGTTGTCACCTGACCGCTATGCTGAGCTCGTGATCAAGTTGGTTTCTTGTAAACCACCCCTTCTCCAAGAATCCATGTTGGATACCCCTGAGCTAGTTGGTTAAGCTAAACGACAACTTGGAGAGTTGGAAGATAAAAGCTTACCTAACCTAGTTCGTTTCAAAGGGATATCCTGGTGTTGGTGTGTTAGTTGAAGAAAGATGATATCTTCATCGATTGGTCCCTGCGATCAGTTGTTGGACCTATTATCTTATAAAATCTTCAATTGGAGTATGGGCTATCATCAAATCAAATCAGAACCAACGATATTCTTAATGTTGTCTTACTCGTGGTTAATTCCTCGAACATACACCATTACATCTTTTGGTCTGACCAATACTATCACCATATTCACTTAACTATGGAATTCCTCTTATATGGAAACCTGGATGAATTGTTGTTGAGCCCATCGACAACATCCTTATCTCCCCCATGATTTTGATGGACATTAAGCTGGTATTGGAAACTTTTGTAAGCATTTTCTTCATGCCCCGTTCATGAAGTATATGTTTGGATGAAGAAGTGACTTTCTCTGATTCATGTGCATTTGGTGCAAGTTGCCGCCATGAGTTCGAGATAGATTGTTTTTGTTTTCTCTGCAATCATCCCAAGTCAGTCATGCATGTGCGAAGTATGCTATGGTTTGATAGGCTCGCTACCTCCATTCTATATGTGTCCCTAGCACACCAAGCCACTAACTGATTTGTTCAAGGAGAAGGAGTTCCTTCATAAGAGCTAATCCGGACTTATCTGAGGACTTCGATATCCTCGATGATGGTTCCCTACCAGAACTCGGTAGTGTTTTATTGTAAGACTACCATGTGATCATGTTTGTCTGGGACAACATGTTCACACGTGTGTAGCAGAACCAGCTCATGTTTTGGAGCTTACTATCATAGTTCATTTCCCGAGAATCTCGCAACGTCATCTCGTCGATTTGTGTTGCAAACTTTCATTTTTCTTTCTAGACTCGATGAGTCTGGAATATCCTGACACCAACCAGGTCTGAATCTCAGGCAGATATGATGGTTGGAACATTTTCCCAAGAACTATAATATTGGTCTCTGTGTAACCCGGTAAAGTGGATGTCGTGGCTGACACACCCAGCCGGAAGACCTATTATTGTAGTATCTTGATTGAAGAAGTTGGCCACATCCCCATAAGGATTTCGCAGGATTTACCTCCGTAGTTGTTCCTTATGGATTTTTGTGTTCCCGAAGTCCGACCTTTTACTTGATGTTCTAGATATCAAACCATATCTATGAATGGATTACACTAGCACATCAAGGAGAACATTAGAAGCAGAGTGCTAAATGTCTCTCGGTCGATCGTCCAGATATTGTTTCCCTTGGCCTCGCTAAGGTGAAATTTGAGAAGGTGTTATCTTCCTTGCATCTGCATCGTCCATCACTATTCATCATGGTAGTATGTTGTGTTGTCAGGATCCTTGATACGGATTTTGGTAAAACCTTGATGAATATGGAAATGCCCAAGTTCTTGAGAGCACGCGTAAGCATTAGGTTCTATCATCAGCATCAAGTTGCATAGTGTTCTCAGTTTCCTCAGTTATGCTATAACTTCTCAAACAGTGGACTCACTCTCTACTGTTGAGCTTCTCCCCAGTTACTAAAATCATCCCTTATGTTGTTTTCAACAAGTTAATCCACATCATCCATTCTAATCCGGGTATGCCATTCTTCTGAACTCCTCCAAATGGTCGCTCGAGAATTACCTTAGGTTGGTATAAAGAGTTTCAATGATATATGTATCAAAGGTTATTCTTTTTGCCACCTAAGGGGATATATCTACGAGTCACCATCCCTAAGGTGTCTCGTTGTGGTATCATGGCAACTCAATTCCTCGCTACGTTGACAACCGTTCACCACCCTCTTAAGTGTGGAATCGTTGCCTACCTAGTGAACCTTCGTCATCCGTTTCACTCCATCCCTTCAGATGTATGCTTCGTGTCTCAGCTCGAGAGATGTTGCTATGTCTCATTCCATGAGTTGATCCTAAGTTGTTCGACCTTCGATAAGATCGATCCTTCTAGAGTCTTTCTTTCCCTCTCGTTGTCATGTTAGTTGGAGTTCTCAGAGAAAGACTTCAAGACAATGATGGTGATCAAATCAACGCTCTTATGAAGTGCACCCTGGATCGTGAAGATTATACTAGTTTGCGTTTCCCCTTCATCTTACCCTACGGTTGAATCTCGAGACGAGATTCTTGTTTAGTGGGGGTGAGTTGTCACATCCCTAGCCTTACCTTGCACTAGGCTAGCACTTGATTGTTGCATCATGTTTAAATTCTTTTGAAACTTGAAATGGGGATTGCTCAAACCCTAGCACCAGATCAAATCAACTAGGTTCAAATAAAAATATTCTCAATGAACCCAAAATGCTCTTCAGAAAAGTTCATTATTTTTGGATTGGTCTAGAACCTCTCCCAAAAATGGTGCATATTTTTCTAGGCCATTCTGGATTATCGAATTAAATCATATAGTATTTGCATTTGGGCATTTAAATGCTATAAAATATTTTAAATGCTCAAATAATCCCAAACTAAAATGTTTACTGTAGGATATATTTCCAACCGTGGTCATGAGTAGTTGCATGATTTTTGGGATTGATTTAGTATTTTTAATAAAGCCACAAAGTTACAGAAATAGAAAACAGTAATTAAAATAGGAAACGGAGAGAGAGAGAGAGAGAGTTACCTGGGCCAACTTACCTGGCGCTCCAGCCGGCCCAACACTGTGCAGCCCAGCCAGCGCAGCGCCTTTCTTCAACCTTCTGCCAGAAGGCGAGGCAGCTGCATGGAGAGCGCACAGCCGAGCTGCGCCAACTCCTGCTTCCCTCCGCTGCCCCGATGCATCTGGACGATGCCAGACATCACCCCGGACCCTCTCGCCCACTCCCTCGTCCTGATCCCCTCCTCTCTCTCGCTCTGCAACTCGTGCCTGAGCGCCACCATCGCCACCGACGCCGTTCGCCGCGGCCACAGCCACAGCCCCGCCTTGCCGATGCCCCAGGAAGCTCCACCTCGCCCCCCCTCTTCATCCTCACCCAGACGAAAGGCGCCGGAAGCCCCTGGATGCTGCTAGCTCCGCCGTTCCCCTCCTTAGCCACCAAGGATCGCCGCCGTCGATTTGCCGCCGTCTCTGCCTCCCCGAGTTCGCTGAGGCCATCTCCGACCCCACTGTGAGCTCCACCTTCTTCTCCCCTGCTCCCCATGCCCGTACGCATCTCTAGCCGCCCGAGTCACCGGAGCCGTGAACTCACCGCCGCCGTGGTTCCTCGTCGTCGCGGCCAGGGCCACCGCAGCTCACCTCCGAGCACGGAACCGTGCCCCACACCTCACCAGGAGCACGTAGAGGCCACCCGTTTCTCCTGCCGTGCACCATAGAAACGGTTGCATAATCGCCGAACTCCGGCCGCCGCCGTGAGCTTGATTACGGCGAGCTCGGCTGACCTCAGCCCCTCCTGTTTGCGTAGATGGATGCGGCCAAGCACCTGTAACGCGTAGATGCCCTCCGCCTTGCGAATGGTCGCCGGAATAGAAACTCCGACGAGCCACTGCCGTTCTTTAAGGTCGTCGGCGACTTGATCCGGCGACGCCGACGTGGCATGATTAGATTAGGTCTAATCCACCCACTAATTACCACCGCAGCCACTGACACCTGGGCCCCGCTGACTAACTAACCCCGGATTAGCTCCTGTTTAGGTTAAACAAACCCTACATGCCCCACAGGTCAGTTTGACCTGGCCACATCACACGTTGACTGGCCCCACGCGTCAAAATTGACCCAGCTGACGTGGCTGTTGATTGGGTCCACATGTCAGCGACACTAATCAGCCCCACTCACTGACCAGTGGACCCCACTGGTCAGGTTTGACCTGAACCCACCCTGTTGACCTGATGACGTCAGGGTGATGTCGTGCTGACACAGTAACTCTTTTCTGGATTTAATTTAATTCAAGAAATTCCAGAAAAAGGCTTAAACTTCTAAAAATCATATAAAATCAACCGTAACTCCAAATGAAACAAACTATATATGAAAAATGATCAGAAAAATCCAATCTATCCATCTGTACCATCTTCATGCATGTTAGAACAACTTATAGCTTCTGTTTAGCAAAAATCATATAATGGCATTTAAACCCTCACATATGGAGTTTGAATTTGAATCTTGGATTCAAACCAACTCCATTTAACTTGTTGCTAGTTGCATTAGCTCAAACCACAGCATATTGCCTTGTCACACTCATGCATCATATTGTTGCATTGAATTGATTGTGTTCTTTCTCTATTGTCGGTGTTTGTCCCCTCCCGATAGAGGTGGTTTTGACGATGAGTTCGATGACACCGATGAAGAGCTATATTATCTTCAGAAGTGCCAGGCAAGCAAAACCCCCTTGTTCATTCTGATAAAATCCCACTCTCTCACCCCTGCTCTCTTTTACTGCATTAGGACAACACCGATTCATCTGTTACTTGCTGCGGTAGCTGAACCCCTTTATCCTTTGCATGACCTGTTATTGCCACAGTAAGTAGATGAAACCCACTAGCATGAGTAGGAGTTGTTTGAGCCCTGATGTGCCTACTCATTCATGCTTGTTGTCATACCTGCTATTGCTTAGAGTTGTGTCAGGCCTGATTCATCGGGGATGAATTGGAGGTGTGTGAACATGTCCTACTGTTGAGAGCTAAGTGTGTGAACATGATTTGGTAAAGGTAGCGGTGAGAGGCCATGTAGGAGTACATGGTGGGTTGTCTCATTGCAGCCGTCCTCAGGAACAGAGTTCTGTGTTTGTGATCCATGACCAGCTACTACCACGCATTGGAATGCTTAAGTGCCCCTCTCGACTTATTAATCAACTTGATCTCTGTCCAGGAGTTGCAACTAGTTTCTGGTGTTTGTAGGTAGTGTTAGTAGTCTACCAAGTGGCACCCGGTACAGGTGGGCTTGGGACAGACTAGGCTCAGTGGCACGGTGTACCAAGTGGCACCCGGATGGTGGGCTTGGGAACCCTGCTCACATCGTTTGGGGCCGTGAGCGACACCCCGGCCGGATCTCCTTGCGGATGGAACCCGAATAGGCGATAAACCTGGACGAGAGACTTGCGGATGGAACCCTCGCTGGGCTTCCACTTGAAGGTTTCCGAGTACATGTCGTGTAACGGCGGTAAGTGGTGAGAGCGTGTGTGAAGAAGTACACCCCTGCAGGGTTAACATTATCTATTCGAATAGCCGTGTCCGCGGTAAAGGACTTCTGGGTTGCCTATACAGTTCATAGACAAGTGAAAGTGGATACTCTAAAATGTGCAAGATAAGCGTGAGTGCTATGGATGGCGTTCTCGTAGGGAGACGGGAGCGGATCCATAGTGGTGTATTGATATGGTGAATATGTGGACTCGTGTGCGCCACCCCAAAGAGTTACTTGCAGTCATAGTTCAGGATAGCCACCGAGTCAATGCTGGCTTGCTGCAGTTAAACCCCACCATCCCCTTGTTGATAATGATGCATATGTAGTTAGATCTGATGTAAGTCTTGCTGGGTACATTTGTACTCACGTTGCTTAATTTATGTTTTTGCAGAGAGACTTCGGTCTCGCTAGTAGTACCGCGTGGACTTCGACGTTTAGCTTGTTACCTCAGCTACGATTTTGTGCCCTCGGCAGGATCTGATAGACAGTCAGGCTTCTCAGCCTTTTTCCTTTGTAGATGTCTGTACTCAGACATGTTAAGCTTCCGCTTGTGCTTCACTTGTTTGCTCTGAATGTTGGGTCATGAGACCCATGTTTGTAATATCTCGGTCCTCAGAGCCTATTGAATAAATACTTGAGTTGTAGAGTGATGTTGTGATGCCATGTTGTATTTGCACATATCGAGCATATTGTGTGTATGTTATTGAAAAGCTTGGTATGTGTGGGATCTGACTATCTAGTTGTTTATCCTTAGTAGCCTCTCTAACCGAGAAATGTCTCCTAGTGTTTCCACTGAGCCATGGTAGCTTGCTACTGCTCCGGAACACTTAGGCTGGCCGGCATGTGTCCTTCTTCGTTCCTGTGTCTGTCCCCTCGGGGAAATGTCACACAATGAATTCTGGAGTCCTGTTAGCCCGCTACAGCCCGGTTTACCGGAGTCCTGCTAGCCCAGTGCTACAGCCTGGATTCACTCGCTGATGACCGACACGTTCATTGCTGGGTCATGTATGCCTGTCCCTGTAAGTTAGTGCCACTTTGGGTTCACGACTAGCCATGTCAGCCCGGGTTCTTTGTCATATGGATGCTAGCGGCACTATCATATACGTGAGCCAAAAGGCGCAAACGGTCCCGGGCCAGGTAAGGTGGCACCCGTGGGAATACCGTGCGTGAGGCCGCAAAGTGATATGATGTGTTACATGCTAGATTGGTGTGACTTAGGATCGTGGTCCTGACAGCTAGTCACTGGCGCCTGAGGTAGATCCTCCTGACGCGATGCTGGTTTCGTGGCGGGGGAGCCGCTGATGGAATGAAGAGTCAATCCTCGAACACCCCTGGCTCCTGAGGAAGCCTCCGGGATGCCCTCTTGGCGATGTCATCCACTTCCTTGTTCGTTCCCCATGGCACGTGCTATAGCTTTAAGCCTAGGAACCATTTTTCCATCTTGCGGACCTCTTCCAGGTATGCGTCCATGTGCTCGTCCTTGGGCCTATACTCCTTGTTGGAGAAGTTGACGAGGAGCTAGGAATTGCCCTTGATGGTGAGGCGCTTCACCCCCAGCGCCGCCGTGGCCCTGAGACCAGCGACCATGCCTTTAGATTCTGTAATGTTGTTGGAGACCTTCTCGCCCTGCTGGAAATAGAGTTGTAGTGGATACTAGAGCTTACCCTTGGTGGTTGAGATGAGGACGGCCCTGGCCCTTGCGCCTTGTTGTGCGAACGCTCCGTAAAAGTACATGATCCAACTGTCTAGCTCGTCGTCCCCTGGTAAGAGGGAGCAGTCCTCGCTCACCCCGTGGTTAGGGAAGCCAGTCCTCTCTGCCATGAAGTCATCGAGACCGCTCCCTTGATGACCCTGGTGGTGCTGAACTCGAGATGGAATGCCTGGAGCTCGATGTTAGACTCTGCAACATGCCCGACAGCGTTCGGTCTCTGGAGCACCCTCTCTAGCGGGTATGCTGAAACGACTTTGATGGGGTGGCCTTGGAAGTAGTGGGACGGCTTTCGGGAGGTGACGAGGAGCACAAGCAAGGGTTTTCGAGGCATGGGGTAACGCACACGTGCCTCCCTCGGCACCATGCTGATGAAGTAGACTGGGTGCTCGACAAGGGGAGAGGCATTGGTGGAGCCTTGTTCTTTTTGAGGGCGCGAGCCTTCGGCGGTCTCGCAAGGGCCGCCCTAAGTAGCACCCGCAGCTGACGGGTCAATCGCAGCCTCGGCAGGAATGCCGGCCACTGGGTCGGCCGAGGCCCCGGGTGCGCTGTCCTGAGGATGCTGCACTTTCCTTGGTGACTGAGCGCCCTGACGAGTGCCCTTGGATGGGCGATCCTTCCTTGGCGCCACCAGGGCGGCGCTGGCTGAGTGAGGGGTGGCTGCAGAATAGAGCGTCAAGGGTTCAAGAGGGCACGGCGCCACCATCACTGGTGGCCTGGTCAGGTATCTCTTGAGGTCTTGAAAGGTTGCGTCTGCCTCAGGGATCAACCCGAACAGCCCCTTCTTTTTCATCATCTTGAAGAACGGGAGGGCACGCTCCCTCAGCTTGGAGATGAAGCGCCCCAGTGAGGTTACGCAGACCGCCCGTTTCTGCATCTCCTTTAGGGTCTGCTGGGGGGCTCATGTTTTCTATTACCTTGACCTTCTCTGGATTTGCCTCAATCCTTTTGTGCGACACTAGGAAGCCCAGCAGCTTGCCAGAGGGGACCCCGAATACGCACTTCTCGGGATTGAGCAACGAATCCACCTTGCGCAAGCTAGCAAATGTCTCCTTCAAATCTTCTATCTGGGTCCCAGCCTCACGAGACTTCACTACTATGTTATCAACATAGGCCTATGCCTTTTTCGCGAGCTGCCTGCCCAGGGCGATATGCATTAGCCGCTGGAAGGTAGCCCCAGCATTGCGCAACCCCAAGGGCCTGCAGGTGTAGTAGTACACTTTGCAGGGGGGCAGGAACGCCATCTTCTCCATGTCTTGCGCGACCATTTTGATCTGGTGGTAGCCCGAGAAGGCGTCCAAAAAGCACAACAGGTAACACTCGCGGTGGAGTCCATGATCTGATCGATGCGAGGAAGCGGGAAGAGGTCTTGAGGGCAAGCTTGTTGAGGTTGGTGAAGTCGACACACATACGTTCCTTCCCTCCTTTCTTGGGGATGACAACTGGGTTTGCCAGGCATTCTGGGTATCATACTTCCCTGATGACCCCAGCGTCATGCAGCTTGCGCGTATCTTGGACGATAAATGCTTGCTTCTCGGTGGACTGGCGGCGGGCCTTCTGCTTCACTGGCCGCACGTTTGGGCATACCTTCAGGTGGTGCTCAATTATTCCCCTTGGAACCCTAGCCAGGTTATTGGGCTCCCAAGCGAATACGACCTTGTTGGCGCGCAAGAAGTCGACCAACGCTTTCTCCTGGTCCTGAGGGAGGACAACTCCTATGGTGAAGGTGGTGCTTTTCACCCCCTCTTCGCTGATGAGCACTTGCTTCATCTCGGCTCGGTCTTGGGAGAACAGCTACTTTTTCTTAGCCGGCGCTGCTCCAGGGGCCACAGGATCCCCTTCTCACCAAGCAGCGAGAACACCGTAGACCTGAAGACGAGCTTGAGGGCATGTAACACGTCTTTGGTGTCCCCTGTCACCGCGAGGACACCGTTGCTACCTGACATCTTCATGAGGTTGTAAGCTGGGTGAGTTGCAGCCATGAACTTGGCCAAGGCAGGGTATCCGAGGATGGCATTATATGGCAAGTCGATCCGGGCGATGTCGAAGTCGATGAGCTCAGTGCGCTAGTTGTCATGGGTCCCGAAGGTGACGGGGAGATGGATCTGCCCCAGGGGGGCGGGTGAAGACACCGCCGACCCCAGAGAAGGGCTTGGTGGGGAGGAGCCGGCCGGGAGGCACGTGCAGTGGGACGAACGCCACTACAAAAAAATACACTTCCGTGATGATACGTATTTTTCACAGTAACTGACATTGGCTGCAAACCAAGTTGTTAAATGAACACATCACAATACCAATCAGTTCAAAGGTAGGAGGAGTATGTACTTACAACAACGGCTTCAACTGGTGTGCACATGCCCTTCATCTTGCTGGTGTGGCAATCCTTGAAGATTTGCACTGCATTGGGTTCAGGTTCTTTTTGGTCCGCATGGGCTTTCCTCTGTATTTGTAACAAGTCAATATAGATACGAGAATATGGCATAAAAAAAGAAGGAAGTAGCAGCTATTTACAAGAGCCTCGCAGTGTGCAATATAGGTACGAGATCTTGTTGTCTGTTGGAATTTCACTTTAGAACGGTTGGTTTTGTTCTTCAAATAGTTACCATAGAAGAAGATACACTTGTAAGGCACATACATAAATACAAGTTCAATATGTGGTCTGATCAAATATATATAGCCTACCTGATACTTTGGACCAGACCAGTGTTTAATGAGGGTTGTCTAGTCTTCATCTGTAATATATTCCATTGGAGATGTTTGGGCGATTTCATTGTTAGCCTTGCCTTCAAAGTGAGATTTTCTAAGGTGGTACCGATACTGTCGCAGAGCAGACTGAAAAACATGAGTGCATGCTTGTTTAGTTCCATCATCTTTCGGATCCAACTTGAACCTCATCTGTTGAAAAAAGAATGTGGGTCTTATTATGAGGAAGCTAGAAAGTATGGGACAGAGCAAGACAATATTACTAATTGTGATGAATAACATTACTTACGGATAAATGGTCAAGGAAGGTGTTAAACCGAGTATTGTCTTTCTCATTCCTGTACTGGATCCACTTGGGAGGATACGTGCATGACACCTAACGGCAACGGCTGCCTCTGATACTAACTTGGCTGACTTTGTAGTATCACATGGCCTTTTTAAACCTGCCTCAAAATGGATCTCCATTCTTCCTCCTTTAGATTTTGTTAATCTATCAAGCATTATCCCCGATGTCAGTTTCCGCTTGCGCCATGGTGCTAGTTCAACAATGAATATGGTAAGTGTTAGTGTACATCAAACTATAAGAGTACATATAAAGGAGCATGCAGCTGCAACTTGACTCAGTCAGGTACGGTCTTGGTGTTGATGATCATGAGGTTCATCTGATCTTGCCAAGTCCTGTTGTGTCAGTAGTGCTTCGGAAGTAGTGTTAGGTGTGAAGGCACCTTGGGAACTAGGCAGTTCGGGAGAAAATGAATCTCGATGGCAGATCCTTTTCTGTTTCACCCGACGAGTAACAGCACTCCCTACTATATTATTTTCCTTGCTCTTTTTTGACTTTGCCATGTCAAGCCGTACCCACAACACAAAAGAATAAAACCGCTCTTCAGAACTCATTGATGCATGATACAGACAAGCAATACCTTGATGTAAGACAACCGTATGAGGATGGAATATGTAAGAAAAAAAGGATGGCATGACATATTCACAGCTACGATGTGCAAACTAAGCGGAAGGATTTTCAAGAAAATAGAAGTAATGCAAGCTAGACACCATATGAAAGATGCAACCAATATTACTCTGCCAAGTTAAAAGTGTGTTGTCATAAGTGGCAATTCAAAAAATTAGAAGCAGTACAACATAGAAATCAGTGCAAGATGCAACCACTATCAATCTGCCATGTTAAACGCGTCCAATCATGAGTGACTGATGCAGGATAAAACAACAACAATACTTTGATGTAAGAACATGGTATGATAGATAGATGCAGTGTATTCTAGACACAGAAAGCCATGTCATATGGACATGTATAACGTATAAACTCAGCAGGTGCAATTTAATCAAAATAGAAGAAATAGAGGCTAGATAACATACGCAACATGAAACCAATTATCACACTATCAACTTAGAGCAAGCACCTGCGATGGTGGAGTACGGGAGATGAACTCATCATGTCGACTTGGGACTTCAACTTCATTAGCAGTAGCAGTGGCAAATCTAGAGAGTCTCTATTTGCGTCGGTGCTGAGGACCACCAACATCCCCTAACTTACTCTTTTCCTTCCTATTTTCTGATATTGCCTTATGAAGTCAAAACCACAAGAAGATGAATAACATTAGCTCTGCATAACTGGTTGATGCATGATACAGACGAATACTACTTTGATGTAAGGCAAGCACAGGATAGGAGGATGGAATATATACAAAAAAAGACAGCGTTTCATATTCACATGTATGATAGGAGGATGGAATATGTATTAAAAAATAGTAAGCGGAATGCATTTCAACAAAATTAGAAGAAATGAAAGCTAGACACCATATGAACATGCAACCAATATCACTCTATCAGGTAAAAAGTGTCTCGTCATAAGTGCCATTTCAAGAAATGTGTCTTATGGGTAAGTGATCGTTCCAGGTATAAGTTGTAAGCTATGTAGATGCAATTCAACATAATCAGAAGCAATGCAAACTAGACATCATACGGAAAATGCAACCACATATAAAAGTTCCAAGTAAGAGCAAGCACCTGTGTTGGTGGAGTAGGGGAGATGTCATCATCATGTACACGTATGTTCTAGAAACAGGAACACGTGTCATATTCACAGGTATTATGTGTAAAGTAGGCAGATGCAATTCAAGTTAGAAGCAATACAAGCCAGACATCATACACAACATGCAACCACATATAATAGTGCCAACTTAGAGCAAGCACCTGTGATTGGTGGAGTATGGGATATGTGCTCATCATCTACACAGCGACATAGAGTCCAGCCTTGTCACTACTAGGGAAAAGCCTAGCAGCAGCGCGGGTTTTAGGCCTGTCAGTAGAGCGGGCTGGAGCGCTACTGGTACGGAGTGAAGGAAATATGCCCTAGAGGCAATAATAAAGTTATTATTTATTTCCTCATATCATGATAAATGTTTATTATTCATGCTAGAATTGTATTAACCGGAAACATGATACATGTGTGAATACATAGACAAACATATAGTCACTAGTATGCCTCTACTTGACTAGCTCATTAATCAAAGATGGTTATGTTTCCTAACCATTGACATGTGTTGTCATTTGATTAATGGGATCACATCATTAGGAGAATGAGGTGATTGACATGACCCATCCCGTTAGCTTAGTACTTGATCGTTTAGTATTCTGCTATTGCTTCCTTCATGACTTATACATGTTCCTGTAACTATGAGAATTGTGTAACTCCCATTTACCGGAGGAACACTTTGGGTACTACCAAACGTCACAACGTAACTGGGTGATTATAAAGGAGTACTACAGGTGTCTCCGAAGGTACATGTTGAGTTAGCATAATTCGAGATTAGGTTTTGTCACTCCGATTGTCGGAGAGGTATCTCTGGGCCCTCTCAGCAATGCTCATCACCTAAGCCTTGCAAGCATGTAACTAATGAGTTAGTTATAAGATGAAGTATTACAGAACGAGTAAAGAGACTTGTCGATAACGAGATTGAACTAGGTATTGGATACCGACGATCGAATCTCGGACAAGTAACATACCGATGACAAAGGGAACAACGTATGTTGTTATGCGGTTTGACCGATAAAGATCTTCGTAGAATATGTAGGAACCAATATGGGCATCCAGGTCCCGCTATTGGTTATTGACCAGAGATGTGTCTCAGTCATGTCTACATCGTTCTCGAACCGTAGGGTCCGCACGCTTAAGGTTTCGATGACAGTTATATTATGAGTTTATGTATATTGATGTACCGAAGGTTGTTCGGAGTCCCGGATATGATTACGGACAAAACGAGGAGTCTCGAAATGGTCGAGACATAAAGATTGATATATTGGACGGATATATTTGGACACCGGAAAGGTTCCGGAGAAGTTTGGAGCCCCGGAAGGTTACCGGAACCCCCCGAGAGGTATATGGGCCTTATTGGGCCCATGTAGGAGGAAGAGAGAAGGAGCAAGGGAAGGGGGCGCGCCCCCCCAAGCCCAATCTGAATTGGGGAGGGGGGCCGGCCCCCCCTTTCCTTTCTCCTTCCCCCTCTTCCTATTACTACTACTAGTACTACTTCCTAATACTAGTACTCTTTCCTTCCCCCTCCAAATAAGATAAGGAAAAGAGAGGGAAACCTACTTGGAGTAGGTTTCCCCCTCCTCATGGCGCGCCCCCCTAGGGCCGGCCACCTCCTCTCTCCCTCCTTTATATACGGGGGTAGGGGGGCACCCTAGAACAGACAAGTTGATCATTGATCGTTCCTTAGCCGTGTGCGGTGCCCCCCTCCATGATATTACACCAGGGTCATATTGTAGCGGTGCTTAGGCGAAGCCCTGCAACAGGAGAACATCAACATCGTCACCACGCCGTCGTGCTGACGGAACTCCCCCTCGGCGCCTCTGCTGGATCGGAGATCGAGGGTGCGTCATCGAGCTGTACGCGTGTCAAGAACTCGGAGGTGCCGGAGTAACGGTACTTGGATCGGTTGAACCGGAGGACGTACGACTACTTCCTCTACGTTGCGTTAACGCTTCCGCTTCGGTCTACGAGGGTACGTAGACAACACTCTCCCCTTGTTGCTATATCATCACCATGATCTTGCGTGTGCGTAGGAAATTTTTTGAAATTACTACATTCCACAACAGTGATATCAGAGCCTAGGTTATTTATGTTGATGTTATATGCACGAGTAGAACACAAGTGAGTTGTGGATGATACAAGTTATACTGCCTACCAGCATGTCATACTTTGGTTCGGCGGTATTGTTGGACGAGACGACCCGGACCAACCTTACGCGTACGCTTACGCGAGACCGATTCCCTCGACGTGCTTTGCACATAGATGGCTTGCGGGCGACTGTCTCTCCAACTTTAGTTGAACCGAGTGTGGCTACGCCCGGTCCTTGCGAAGGTTAAAACGGAGTCTATTTGACAAACTATCATTGTCGTTTTGATTCGTAGGTGAGATTGGTTCTTGCTTAAGCCCATAGCAGCCACGTAAAACTTGCAACAACAAAGTAGAGGACATCTAACTTGTTTTTGCAGGGCATGTTGTGATGTGATATGGTCAAGACATGATGTTGAATTTTATTGTATGAGATGATCATGTTTTGTAACTGAGTTATCGGCAACTGGCAGGAGCCATATGGTTGTCGCTTTATTGTATGCAATGCAATCGCGATGTAATGCTTTACTTTATCACTAAGCGGTAGCAATAGTCGTAGAAGCAATAGATGGCGTAACGACAACGATGCTATGATGGAGATCAAGGTGTCGCGCCGGTGACGATGGTGATCACGACGGTGCTTCGAAGATGGAGATCACAAGCACAAGATGATGATGGCCATATCATATCACTTATATTGATTGCATGTGATGTTTATCCTTTATGCATCTTATCTTGCTTTGATTGACGGTAGCATTTTAAGATGATCTCTCACTAATTATCAAGAAGTGTTCTCCCTGAGTATGCACCGTTGCGAAAGTTCTTCGTGCTGAGACACCACGTGATGATCGGGTGTGATAGGCTCTACGTTCAAATACAACGGGTGCAAAACAGTTGCACACGCGGAATACTCAGGTTATACTTGACGAGCCTAGCATATACAGACATGGCCTCGGAACACGGGGACCGAAAGGTCGAGCGTGAATCATATAGTAGATATGATCAACATAGAGATGTTCACCATTGAAACTACTCCATCTCACGTGATGATCGGACATGGTTTAGTTGATTTGGATCACGTAATCACTTAGATGACTAGAGAGATGTCTGTCTAAGTGGGAGTTCTTTAGTAATATGATTAATTGAACTTAAATTTATCATGAACTTAGTACCTGATAGTATTTTGCTTGTCTATGTTCGTTTGTAGATAGATGGCTCGTGCTGTTGTTCCGTTGAATTTTAATGCGTTCCTTGAGAAAGCAAAGTTGAAAGATGATGGTAGCAATTACACGGACTGGGTCCATAACCTGAGGATTATCCTCATTGCTGCACAGAAGAGTTACGTCCTGGAAGCACCGCTGGGTGCCAGGCCTGCTGCTGATGCAACTGACGACGTTAAGAACGTCTGGCAGAGCAAAGCTGATGACTACTCTATAGTTCAGTGTGCCATGCTTTACGGCTTAGAACCAGGTCTTCAACGACGTTTTGAACGTCATGGGGCATATGAGATGTTCCAGGAGTTGAAGTTAATATTTCAAGCAAATGCCCGGATTGAGAGATATGAAGTCTCCAATAAGTTCTACAGCTGCAAGATGGAGGAGAACAGTTCTGTCAGTGAGCATATACTCAAAATGTCTGGGTATAATAATCACTTGATTCAACTGGGAGTTAATCTTCCGGATGATAGCGTCATTGACAGAATTCTCCAATCACTGCCACCAAGCTACAACAGCTTTGTGATGAACTATAATATGCAAGGGATGAACAAGACTATTCCCGAGCTCTTCGCGATGCTGAAAGCCGCGGAGGTAGAAATCAAAAAGGAGCATCAAGTGTTGATGGTCAACAAGACCACTGGTTTCAAGAAAAGGGGCAAAGGGAAGAAGAAGGGGAACTTCAAAAGGAACGGCAAACAAGTTGCTGTTCAAGTGAAGAAACCCAAGTCTGGACGTAAGCCTGAAACTGAGTGCTTCTACTGCAAGCAGACTGGACACTGGAAGCGGAACTGCCCCAAGTATTTGGCGGATAAGAAGTATGGCAAAGTGAACAAAGGTATATGTGATATACATGTTATTGATGTGTACCTTACTAATGCTCGCAGTAGCACCTGGGTATTTGATACTGGTTTTGTTGCTAACATTTGCAACTCGAAATAGGGACTACGGATTAAGCGAAGATTAGCTAAGGACGAGGTGATGATGCGCGTGGGAAATGGTTCCAAAGTCGATGTGATCGCGGTCGGCACGCTACCTCTACATCTACCATCGGGATTAGTTTTAGACCTGAATAATTGTTATTTCGTGCTTGCGTTGAGCATGAACATTATATCTGGATCTTGTTTGATGCGAGACGGTTATTCATTTAAATCAGAGAATAATGGCCGTTCTATTTATATGAGTAATATCTTTTATGGTCATGCACCCTTGAAGAGTGGTCTATTTTTATTAAATCTCGATAGTAGTGATACACATATTCATAATGTTGAAGCCAAAAGATACAGAGTTGATAATGATAGTGCAACATATTTGTGGCACTGCCGTTTAGGTCATATCGGTGTAAAACGCATGAAGAAACTCCATACTGATGGACTTCTGGAATCACTTGATTATGAATCACTTGGTACTTGCGAACCGTGCCTCATAGGCAAGATGACCAAAACACCGTTCTCCGGATCTATGGAGAGAGCAACAGATTTGTTGGAAATCATACATACAGATGTATGTGGTCCGATGAATGTTGAGGCTCGTGGCGGATATCTTTATTTCCTCACCTTCACAGATGATTTGAGCAGACATGGGTATATCTACTTGATGAAGCACAAGTCTGAAACATTTGAAAAGTTCAAAGAATTTCAGAGTGAAGTAGAAAATCATCGTAACAAGAAAATAAAGTTTCTACGATCTGATCGTGGAGGAGAATATTTGAGTTACGAGTTTGGTTTACATTTGAAACAATGTGGAATAGTTTCGCATCTCACGCCACCTGGAACACCACAGCGAAATGGTGTGTCCGAACGTCGTAATCGTACTTTACTTGATATGGTGCTATCTATGATGTCTCTTACCGATTTACTGCTATCGTTTTGGGGTTATGCTTTAGAGACGGCCGCATTCACGTTAAATAGGGCACCATCAAAATCCGTTGAGACAACGCCTTATGAACTGTGGTTTGGCAAGAAACCAAAGTTGTCGTTTCTCAAAGTTTGGGGTTGTGATGCTTATGTGAAGAAACTTCAACCAAATAAGCTCGAACCCAAATCGGAGAAATGTGTCTTCATAGGATACCCAAAGGAGACAATTGGGTACACCTTCTATCACAGATCTGAAGGCAAGATTTTCGTTGCTAAAATCGGATCCTTTCTAGAGAAGGAGTTTCTCTCAAAAGAAGTGAGTGGGAGGAAAGTAGAACTTGATGAGATAACTATATCTACTCCCTTATTGGAAAGTAGTTCATCACAAGAACCGGTTCCTGTGACAACTACACCAATTAGTGAGGAAGCTAATGATATTGATCATGAAACTTCAGATCAAGTTTCTACTGAACCTCATAGGTCTACCAGAGTAAGATCCGCACCAGAGTGGTACGGAAATCCTATTCTGGAAGTCATGTTACTAGACCATGATGAACCTACGAACTATGAGGAAGCGATGATGAGCCCAGATTCCACAAAATGGCTAGAGGCCATGAAATCTGAGATAAGATCCATGTATGAAAACAAAGTATGGACTTTGGTTGACTTGCCCGATGATCGGCAAGCCATTGAGAATAAATAGATCTTTAAGAAGAAGACTGACGCTGATGGTAATGTTACTGTCTACAAAGCTCGACTTGTTGCAAAAGGTTTTCGACAAGTTCAAGGGGTTGACTACGATGAGACTTTCTCACCCGTAGCGATGCTTAAGTCTGTTCGAATCATGTTGGCTATTGCTGCATTTCATGATTATGAAATTTGGCAAATGGATGTCAAGACTGCATTCTTGAATGGATTTCTAGAAGAAGAGTTGTATATGATGCAACCTGTAGGTTTTGTTGATCCAAAAGGTGCTGACAAAGTGTGCAAGCTCCAACGTTCCATTTATGGACTGGTGCAAGCATCTCGGAGTTGGAATAAACGTTTTGATAGTGTGATCAAAGAATATGGCTTTATACAGACTTTTGGAGAAGCCTGTATTTACAAGAAAGTGAGTGGGAGCTCTGTAGCATTTCTAGTTTTATATGTTGATGACATATTATTAATTGGAAATGATATAGAATTTCTGGATAGCATAAAGGGATACTTGAATAAAAGTTTTTCTATGAAAGACCTCGGTGAAGCTGCTTACATATTGGGCATCAAGATCTATAGAGATAGATCAAGACGCTTAATAGGACTTTCACAAAGTACATACCTTGACAAAATTTTGAAAAAGTTCAAAATGGATCAGGCAAAGAAAGGATTCTTGCCTGTGCTACAAGGTGTGAAGTTGAGACAAACTCAATGCCCGACCACAGCAGAAGATAGAGAGAAAATGAAAGATGTTCCCTATGTTGGAAATATGCCCTAGAGGCAATAATAAATTGATTATTATTATATTTCCTTGTTCATGATAATCATTTATTATCCATGCTAGAATTGTATTGATAGGAAACTCAGATACATGTGTGGATACATAGACAACACCATGTCCCTAGTAAGCCTCTAGTTGACTAGCTCGTTAATCAATAGATGGTTACGGTTTCCTGACCATGGACATTGGATGTCGTTGATAACGGGATCACATCATTAGGAGAATGATGTGATGGACAAGACCCAATCCTAAGCCTAGCACAAGATCATGTAGTTCGTATGCTAAAGCTTTTCTAATGTCAAGTATCATTTCCTTAGACCCTGAGATTGTGCAACTCCCGGATACCGTAGGAGTGCTTTGGGTGTGCCAAACGTCACAACGTAACTGGGTGGCTATAAAGGTACACTACGGGTATCTCTGAAAGTGTCTGTTGGGTTGGCACGAATCGAGATTGGGATTTTGTCACTCCGTGTAAACGGAGAGGTATCTCTGGGCCCACTCGGTAGGACATCATCATAATGTGCACAATGTGACCAAGGGGTTGATCACGGGATGATGTGTTACGGAACGAGTAAAGAGACTTGCCGGTAACGAGATTGAACAAGGTATCGGTATACCGACGATCGAATCTCGGGCAAGTACCATACCGCTAGACAAAGGGAATTGTATACGGGATTGATTGAGTCCTTGACATCGTGGTTCATCCGATGAGATCATCGTGGAACATGTGGGAGCCAACATGGGTATCCAGATCCCGCTGTTGGTTATTGACCGGAGAACATCTCGGTCATGACTACATGTCTCCCGAACCCGTAGGGTCTACACACTTAAGGTTCGATGACGCTAGGGTTATAAAGGAAGCTTGTATGTGGTTACCGAATGTTGTTCGGAGTCCCGGATGAGATCCCGGACGTCACGAGGAGTTCCGGAATGGTCCGGAGGTAAAGATTTATATATAGGAAGTCCTGTTTCGGCCATCGGGACAAGTTTCGGGGTCATCGGTATTGTACCGGGACCACCGGAAGGGTCCCGGGGGCCCACCGGGTGGGGCCACCTGCCCCGGGGGGCCACATGGGCTGTAGGGGGTGCGCCTTGGCCTACATGGGCCAAGGGCACCAGCCCCTAGAGGCCCATGCGCCAAGATATAGGAAAAAGGGGAGAGTCCTAAAGGGGGAAGGCACCTCCGAGGTGCCTTGGGGAGGATGGACTCCTCCCCCCCTCTTAGCCGCACCCCTTTCCTTGGAGGAAGGGGCAAGGCTGCGCCTCCCCCCTCTCCCCTGCCCCTATATATAGTGGAGGGGAGGGAGGGCATCCATACCTGAGCCCTTGGCGCCTCCCTCCCTCCCGTGACACCTCCTCCTCTCCCGTAGGTGCTTGGCGAAGCCCTGCAGGATTGCCACGCTCCTCCATCACCACCACGCCGTTGTGCTGCTGCTGGATGGAGTCTTCCTCAACCTCTCCCTCTCTCCTTGCTGGATCAAGGCGTGGGAGACATCGTCGAGCTGTACGTGTGTTGAACGCGGAGGTGCCGTCCGTTCGGCACTAGGATCATCGGTGATCTGAATCACGACGAGTACGACTCCATCAACCCCGTTCACTTGAACGCTTCCGCTTAGCGATCTACAAGGGTATGTAGATGCACTCTCCTTTCTACTCGTTGCTGGTCTCTCCATAGATAGATCTTGGTGTTACGTAGGAAAATTTTTGAATTTCTGCTACGTTCCCCAACAGTGGCATCATGAGCTAGGTCTATTGCGTAGATTCTTTGCACGAGTAGAACACAAAGTAGTTGTGGGCGTCGATATTGTTCAATATGCTTGCCGTTACTAGTCTTATCTTGATTCGGCGGCATCGTGGGATGAAGCGGCCCGGACCAACCTTACACGTACGCTTACGTGAGACCGGTTCCACCGACAAACATGCACTAGTTGCATAAGGTGGCTGGCGGGTGTCTGTCTCTCCCACTTTAGTCGGATCGGATTCGATGAAAAGGGTCCTTATGAAGGGTAAATAGCAATTGGCATATCACGTTGTGGTTCATGCGTAGGTAAGAAACGTTCTTGCTAGAAACCCATAGCAGCCACGTAAAACATGCAAACAACAATTAGAGGACGTCTAACTTGTTTTTGCAGGGTATGCTATGTGATGTGATATGGCCAAAAAGGATGTGATGAATGATATATGTGATGTATGAGATTGATCATGTTCTTGTAATAGGAATCACGACTTGCATGTCGATGAGTATGACAACCGGCAGGAGCCATAGGAGTTGTCTTTATTTATTTGTGACCTGCGTGTCAACTTAAACGTCATGTAATTACTTTACTTTATTGCTAACCGTTAGCCATAGTAGTAGAAGTAATAGTTGGCGAGGCAACTTCATGAAGACACGATGATGGAGATCATGATGATGGAGATCATGGTGTCATGCCGGTGACGATGATGATCATGGAGCCCCGAAGATGGAGATCAAAAGGAGCAAAGTGATGATGGCCATATCATGTCACTATTTGATTGCATGTGATGTTTATCATGTTTATACATCTTATTTGCTTAGAACGACGGTAGTAAATAAGATGATCCCTTACAACAATTTCAAGAAGTGTTCTCCCCTAACTGTGCACCGTTGCGACAGTTCGCTGTTTCAAAACATCACGTGATGATCGGGTGTTTTATTCAGACGTTCAAATACAACGGGTGTTGACGAGCCTAGCATGTACAGACATGGCCTCGGAACACACGCGAAACACTTAGGGTTAACTTGACGAGCCTAGCATGTACAGACATGGCCTCGGAACACGGAGACCGAAAGGTCGAGCATGAGTCGTATAGAAGATACGATCAACATGAAGATGTTCACCGATGATGACTAGTCCGTCTCACGTGATGATCGGACACGGCCTAGTTTGACTCGGATCATGTAATCACTTAGATGACTAGAGGGATGTCTATCTGAGTGGGAGTTCATAAGATGAACTTAATTATCCTGAACATAGTCAAAAGGTTTTTGCAAATTATGTCGTAGCTCACGCTATAGTTCTACTGTTTAGATATGTTCCTAGAGAAAAATTAGTTGAAAGTTGATAGTAGCAATTATGCGGACTAGGTCCGTAAACTGAGGATTGTCCTCATTGCTTCATAGAAGGCTTATGTCCTTAATGCACCGCTCAGTGTGCTGAACCTCGAACGTTGTCTGTGGTTGTTGCGAACATCTGACATACACGTTTTGATAACTACGTGATAGTTCAGTTAAACGGTTTAGAGTTGAGGCACCAAAGACGTTTTTGAAACATCGCGAAACATATGAGATGTTTTGAGGGCTGAAATTGGGATTTCAGGCTCGTGCCCATGTCAAGAGGTATAAGACCTCCGATGACTTTCTTAACCTGCAAACTAAGGAGAAAAGCTCAATTGTTGAGCTTGTGCTCAGATTGTCTGAGTACAACAATCATTTGAATCGAGTGGGAGTTGATCTTCCAGATAAGACAGTGATGGTTCTCCAAAGTCATTGCCACCAAGCTGTTAGAGCTTCGTGATGAACTATAACATATCAGGGATAGATATGATGATCCTTGAGGTATTCGCGATGTTTGACACCGCGAAAGTAGAAATCAAGAAGGAGCATCAATTGTTGATGGTTGGTGAAACCACTAGTTTCAAGAAGGGCAAGGGCAAGAAGGGATACTTCATGAAACGGCAAATCAGCTGCTGCTCTAGTGAAGAAACCCAAGGTAAAACCCAAACCCGAGACTAAGTGCTTCTGTAATAAGGGGAACAACCACTAGAGCAGAATTACCCTAGATACTTGGTAGATAAGAAGGCTGGCAAGGTCGATAGAAGTATATTGGATATACATTGTGTTAATGTGTACTTTGCTAGTACTCCTAGTAGCACCAGGGTATTAGATACCGGTTCGGTTGCTAAGTGTTAGTAACTCGAAACAAAAGGCTACGGAATAAACGGAGACTAGCTAAAGGTGAGCTGACGATATGTGTTGGAAGTTTTTCCAAGCTTGATATGATCAAGCATCGCACGCTCCCTCTACCAAAGAGATTGGTGTTAAACCTAAATAATTGTTATTTGGTGTTTGCGTTGAGCATAGACATGATTGGATTACGTCTATCGCAATACGGTTATTCATTTAAGGAGAATAATGGTTACTCTGTTTATTTGAATAATACCTTCAATGGTCTTACACCTAAAATGAATGGTTTATTAAATCTCGATCGTAGTGATACACATGTTCATGCCAAAAGATAGTAATGATAGTACCACCTACTTGTGGCACTGCCACGTAAGTCATATCGGTATAAAACGCATGAAGAAGCTCCATATTGATGGATCTTTGGGCTCACTCGTTTTTGAAAAGTTTGAGACATGCGAACCATGTCTATTGGTGTATATGCATGAAGAAACTCCATGCAAATGGACCGTTTTGACTCACTTGATTTTGAATCACTTGGGACATGCAAATCATACCACATGGGCAAGATGACTGAAAGCCTCGTTTTCAGTAAGATGGAACAAGAAAGCAACTTGTTGGAAGTAATACATTTTGATGTGTGCAGTCCAATGAGTGCTGAGGCATGTAGTGGATATCGTTATGTTCTTACTTCACAGATGATTCGAGTAGATGTTGAGAATATTTACTTGATGAAACACAAGTCTGAATTATTGAATGGTTCAAGTAATTTCAGAGTGAAGTAGAAGATCATTGTGACAAGAGGATAAAATGTCTATGATATGATCATGGAGATGAATATCTGAGTTACGAGTTTTGGCACACAATTAAGACATTGTGGAAATTGTTTCGCAATTAATACCGCCTGGAACACCATAATGTGATGGTGTGTCCGAACATCATAGTTGCACCCTATTGGATATGGTGCGTACCATGATGTCTCTTATCGAATTACCACTATCGTTCATGGGTTAGGCATTAGAGACAACCACATTCACTTTAAATAGGGCACCACTTAATTTCGTTGAGACGACACCGTATGAACTATGGTTTGGAGAAACCTAAGTTGCCGTTTCTTGAAAGTTTGGGGCTGCGATGCTTATGTGAAAAGGTTTCAGGTTGATAAGCTCGAACCCAAAGCAGATAAAATGCATCTTCATAGGACACCCAAAAACAGTTGGGTATACCTCCTAATTCAGATCCGAAAGCAATAGGGATTGTTTCTTGAACCGGGTCCTTTTTCGAGGAAAGGTTTCTCTCGAAAGAATTGAGTGGGAGGATGGTGGAGACTTGATGAGGTTATTGAACCGTCACTTCAACAAGTGTGTAGCAGGGCACAGGAAGTTGTTCCTGTGGCACCTACACCAATTGAAGTGGAAGCTTATGATAGTGATCATGAAGTTTCGGATCAAGTCACTACCGAACCTCGTAGGGTGACAAGGATACGTACTACTTCAGAGTGGTACAGTAATCCTGTCTTGAAGGTCATGTTTCTAGACAACAATGAACCTACGAGCTATGGAGAAGCGATGGTGGGCCCAAATTCCGACAAATGGTTAGAAGCCATAAAACCCGAGAGAGGATCCATGTATGAAAACAAAGTGTAGACTTTGGAAGAACTACTTGATGGTCATAAGGCTGTTAGGTACATATGGATTTTGAAAGGAAGATAGACAATGATGGTAAGTGTCACCATTGAGAAAGCTCGACTTGTCGTTAAGATGTTTTTCGACAAGTTCAAGGAGTTGACTACGATGAGACTTTCTCACTCGTAGCGATGCTAAGAGTCTGTTGGAATTATATTAGCAATTACTGCATTATTTATGAAATCTTGCAGATAGGATGTCAAAACATTGTTTCCTCGACGATTCTTGAGGAAAGGTTGTATGTGATACAACCGGAAGGTTTTGTCTATCCTGAAATATGCTAATAAGTATGCAAAGCTCCAGCAATCCTTCTGAGGACTGGAGTGAGCATCTCGGAGTTGGAATGTATGCTTTGATGATGATCAAAGATTTTGGGTGTATACAAAGTTTATGAGAAACTTGTATTTCCAAAGAAGTGAGTGGGAGCACTATAGAATTTCTGATGAGTATATGTTGTTGACATATTAATGATCAGAAATGACGTAGAATTTCTGGAAAGCATATAGGGTTATTTGGAAAGTGTTTTCAATGGAAAACCTGGATTAAGCTACTTGAACATTGAGCATCAAGATCTATAAGGATAGATCAAAACGCTTAATAGTACTTTCAAATGAGCACATGCCTTGACGTGATCTTGAAGGTGTTCAAGATGGATCAGTCAAAGAAGGAGTTCTTGCCTGAGTTGTAAGGTATGAAGTTAAGACTTAAAGCTCGACCATGGCAGAATAGAGAGAAAGGAACGAAGGTCGTCCCCTATGCTTAAGACATAGGCTCTACAGTATGCTATGCTGTGTACCGCACCTGAAGTGTGCTTTACCATGAGTCAGTCAAGGGGTACAAGAGTGATCCAAGAATGGATCACAGGACAGTGGTCAAAGTTATCCTTAGTAACTAGTGGACTAAGGAATTTTCTCAATTATGGAGGTGGTAAAAGAGTTCGTCGTAAAGGGTTACGTCGATGCAAGCTTAACACCTATCCGGATAGCTCTGAGTAGAGATACCGGATACGTATAATGGAGCAACAATTTAGAATAGCTCCAAGTAGAACAGTTATTTGGAATAGCTCCAAATAGAACGTGGTAGCTGCATCTAGGAGATGACATAGAGATTTGTAAAGCACACACGGATCTGAAAGGTTCAGACCCGTTGACTAAAACCTCTCTCACAAGCAACATGATCAAACCCAAAACTCTTTGGATGTTAGTCACATGGTGATGTGACCTGTCAGTGTTAATCACATGGTGATGTGAACTAGATTATTGACTCTAGTGCAAGTGGGAGACTGTTGGAAATATGCCCTAGAGGCAATAATAAATTGATTATTATTATATTTCCTTGTTCATGATAATCGTTTATTATCCATGCTAGAATTGTATTGATAGGAAACTCAGATACATGTGTGGATACATAGACAACACCATGTCCCTAGTAAGCCTCTAGTTGACTAGCTCGTTAATCAATAGATGGTTACGGTTTCCTGACCATGGACATTGGATGTCGTTGATAACGGGATCACATCATTAGGAGAATGATGTGATGGACAAGACCCAATCCTAAGCCTAGCACAAGATCATGTAGTTCGTATGCTAAAGCTTTTCTAATGTCAAGTATCATTTCCTTAGACCATGAGATTGTGCAACTCCCGGATACCGTAGGAGTGCTTTGGGTGTGCCAAACGTCACAACGTAACTGGGTGGCTATAAAGGTACACTACGGGTATCTCTGAAAGTGTCTGTTGGGTTGGCACGAATCGAGATTGGGATTTTGTCACTCCGTGTAAACGGAGAGGTATCTCTGGGCCCACTCGGTAGGACATCATCATAATGTGCACAATGTGACCAAGGGGTTGATCACGGGATGATGTGTTACGGAACGAGTAAAGAGACTTGCCGGTAACGAGATTGAACAAGGTATCGGTATACCGACGATCGAATCTCGGGCAAGTACCATACCGCTAGACAAAGGGAATTGTATACGGGATTGATTGAGTCCTTGACATCGTGGTTCATCCGATGAGATCATCGTGGAACATGTGGGAGCCAACATGGGTATCCAGATCCCGCTGTTGGTTATTGACCGGAGAACATCTCGGTCATGACTACATGTCTCCCGAACCCGTAGGGTCTACACACTTAAGGTTCGATGACGCTAGGGTTATAAAGGAAGCTTGTATGTGGTTACCGAATGTTGTTCGGAGTCCCGGATGAGATCCCGGACGTCACGAGGAGTTCCGGAATGGTCCGGAGGTAAAGATTTATATATAGGAAGTCCTGTTTCGGCCATCGGGACAAGTTTCGGGGTCATCGGTATTGTACCGGGACCACCGGAAGGGTCCCGGGGGCCCACCGGGTGGGGCCACCTGCCCCGGGGGGCCACATGGGCTGTAGGGGGTGCGCCTTGGCCTACATGGGCCAAGGGCACCAGCCCCTAGAGGCCCATGCGCCAAGATATAGGAAAAAGGGGAGAGTCCTAAAGGGGGAAGGCACCTCCGAGGTGCCTTGGGGAGGATGGACTCCTCCCCCCCTCTTAGCCGCACCCCTTTCCTTGGAGGAAGGGGCAAGGCTGCGCCTCCCCCCTCTCCCCTGCCCCTATATATAGTGGAGGGGAGGGAGGGCATCCATACCTGAGCCCTTGGCGCCTCCCTCCCTCCCGTGACACCTCCTCCTCTCCCGTAGGTGCTTGGCGAAGCCCTGCAGGATTGCCACGCTCCTCCATCACCACCACGCTGTTGTGCTGCTGCTGGATGGAGTCTTCCTCAACCTCTCCCTCTCTCCTTGCTGGATCAAGGCGTGGGAGACATCGTCGAGCTGTACGTGTGTTGAACGCGGAGGTGCCGTCCGTTCGGCACTAGGATCATCGGTGATCTGAATCACGACGAGTACGACTCCATCAACCCCGTTCACTTGAACGCTTCCGCTTAGCGATCTACAAGGGTATGTAGATGCACTCCCTTTCTACTCGTTGCTGGTCTCTCCATAGATAGATCTTGGTGTTACGTAGGAAAATTTTTGAATTTCTGCTACGTTCCCCAACACCCTATGCTTCAGCCATAGGCTCTATCATGTATGCAATGCTGTGTACCAGACCTGATGTATGCTTAGCAATAAGCTTGGCAGGTAGGTACCAAAGTAATCCAGGAGTGGATCACTGGACAGCGGTCAAGAACATCCTGAAATACCTGAAAAGGACTAAGGATATGTTTCTCGTATATGGAGGTGACAAAGAGCTAGTCGTAAATGGTTACGTCGATGCAAGCTTTGACACTGATCCGGACGATTCTAAAACGCAGACCGGATACGTGTTTTTATTAAACGGTGGAGCTGTAAGTTGGTGCAGTTCTAAATAAAGCGTCGTGGCAGGATCTACATGTGAAGCGGAGTACATAGCTGCTTCTGAAGCAGCAAATGAAGGATTCTGGATGAAGGAGTTCATTTCCGATCTAGGTGTCATACCTAGTGCATCGGGACCAATGAAGATCTTCTGTGACAATACTGGTGCAATTGCCTTGGCAAAGGAATCTAGATTTCACAAGAGGACCAAGCACATCAAGAGACGCTTCAATTCCATTCGGGACCAAGTCCAAGTGGGAGACATAGAGATTTGCAAGATACATACGGATCTGAATGTTGCAGACCCGTTGACTAAGCCTCTCTCACGAGCAAAACATGATCAGCACCAAGACTTCATGGGTGTTAGAATCATTACTATGTAATCTAGATTATTGACTCTAGTGCAAGTGGGAGACTGAAGGAAATATGCCCTAGAGGCAATAATAAAGTTATTATTTATTTCCTCATATCATGATAAATGTTTATTATTCATGCTAGAATTGTATTAACCGGAAACATGATACATGTGTGAATACATAGACAAACATATAGTCACTAGTATGCCTCTACTTGACTAGCTCATTAATCAAAGATGGTTATGTTTCCTAACCATTGACATGTGTTGTCATTTGATTAATGGGATCACATCATTAGGAGAATGAGGTGATTGACATGACCCATCCCGTTAGCTTAGCACTTGATCGTTTAGTATTCTGCTATTGCTTCCTTCATGACTTATACATGTTCCTGTAACTATGAGAATTGTGTAACTCCCATTTACCGGAGGAACACTTTGGGTACTACCAAACGTCACAACGTAACTGGGTGATTATAAAGGAGTACTACAGGTGTCTCCGAAGGTACATGTTGAGTTAGCATAATTCAAGATTAGGTTTTGGCACTCCGATTGTCGGAGAGGTATCTCTGGGCCCTCTCGGCAATGCTCATCACCTAAGCCTTGCAAGCATGTAACTAATGAGTTAGTTATAAGATGAAGTATTACAGAACGAGTAAAGAGACTTGTCGATAACGAGATTGAACTAGGTATTGGATACCGACGATCGAATCTTGGACAAGTAACATACCGATGACAAAGGGAACAACGTATGTTGTTTGCGGTTTGACCGATAAAGATCTTCGTAGAATATGTAGGAACCAATATGGGCATCCAGGTCCCGCTATTGGTTATTGACCAGAGATGTGTCTCAGTCATGTCTACATCGTTCTCGAACCGTAGGGTCCGCACGCTTAAGGTTTCGATGACAGTTATATTATGAGTTTATGTATATTGATGTACCGAAGGTTGTTCGGAGTCCCGGATATGATTACGGACATAACGAGGAGTCTCGAAATGGTCGAGACATAAAGATTGATATATTGGACGGATATATTTGGACACCGGAAAGGTTCCGGAGAAGTTTGGAGCCCCGGAAGGTTACCGGAACCCCCCGGGAGGTATATGGGCCTTATTGGGCCCATGTAGGAGGAAGAGAGAAGGAGCAAGGGAAGGGGGCGCGCCCCCCCAAGCCCAATCCGAATTGGGGAGGGGGGCCGGCCCCCCGTTTCCTTTCTCCTTCCCCTCTTCCTATTACTACTACTAGTACTACTTCCTAATACTAGTACTCTTTCCTTCCCCCTCCAAATAAGATAAGGAAAAGAGAGGGAAACCTACTTGGAGTAGGTTTCCCCCTCCTCATGGCGCGCCCCCCCTAGGGCCGGCCACCTCCTCCCTCCCTCCTTTATATATGGGGGTAGGGGGGCACCCTAGAACAGACAAGTTGATCATTGATCGTTGCTTAGCCGTGTGCGGTGCCCCCCTCCACGATATTACACCTCGGTCATATTGTAGCGGTGCTTAGGCGAAGCCCTGCAACAGGAGAACATCAATATTGTCACCACGCCATCGTGCTGACGGAACTCGCCCTCGGCGCCTCTGCTAGATCGGAGATCGAGGGTGCGTCATCGAGCTGTACGCGTGTCAAGAACTCGGAGGTGCCGGAGTAACGGTACTTGGATCGGTTGAACCGGAGGACATACGACTACTTCCTCTATGTTGCGTCAACGCTTCCGCTTCGGTCTACGAGGGTACGTAGACAACACTCTCCCCTCATTGCTATATCATCACCATGATCTTGCGTGTGCGTAGGAATTTTTTTGAAATTACTACGTTCCCCAACACGGAGCTGTAGCTAAAGCTTAGCAGTAGTGTGCCTCAACCCACGCTACTGCTAAATCGACTTAGTAGTACTGCTTCCCCAAAGGAGCGCTACTGGTAATTAGTAGTAGCGCTTCTCCTTGCCCGTGCTACTACTATTATTTTGTATTTTATTTCTTTTTTATTTCATGTTGTATTCATACACCTTTACACAAGTTTTCATACAACAGGAATTTAGAGATTGTTTTTACATCATAATGAGTTATTACATCACGGGGTGAAAGAACCGCAGACTAGTTTCAAGTGGATGGCCATCCACTTGAAACTAATCCGCTGTTCTTTTACCCAATGATATAATAAATATCATCATCATCATCATCATCATATCATTAACAACTTATCATCATAATACATCATTGTCATATAACACCTCCTCAAAATCATCATTTTCATCAATGACATCACATAGCAAATTGGTCATTAGTCGTAATCACGAGTACTCCTCATCATCAACTCTAACACATTGTACCACATAATAAACATATTGTACCTCATAGGATGTAACACCCCGAATTCGATGCGCCAGGTGTCTGCCAGTTATTCGCCGTCGTTGCCATGTCATTTTCTTGCATGTTGTATTTTGTCTTGTCATCATGTGCATTTCATTTTGCATACGTGTTCATCTCATGCATCCGAGCCTTTTCCCCGTTGTCCGTTTTGCAATCCGGCGCTCCTATGCCCTCCGGCGTTCCCCTTTCATCTCTCGTTGTGAGCGGGTGTTAAACATTCTAGGAATGGACCGAGGCTTGTCAAGTGGCCTTGGTATACCCCCGGTAGATCGCCTGTCAAGTTTCGTGCCATTTGGAGGTCGTTTGATACTCCAACGGTTAACCGCGTAGCCTGAAACCCCCCTTCTCTTTGCAGCCCAACACCCCTTCCAAAGTGGCCCAAAACCCAGCAAACTCCCCTCCATGCTCTCGATCGTTCGATCACGATCATGTGGGCGAAAACCGCTCCTCATTTGGACTCTCGTAGCTCCCTCTACCTATAAAACTAGCCCCTCCCCCAAAATTCGCGGATGAATTCGCAAACAATACCCTAGATTTTTCCCTCTCCGCCGCCGGACGCGTCCAGCCGCAGCCGGACACGTCCGCCCTCGCCCCCGCAGCCAACCAGCGCCTGCCACATGGCCTCCGTCCTCCTCCCCGCCGACGCGGCCCGACCAGGCCCGCGCGGCCGCCCGACCCCGCCGCCGGCCCGAGCGTCGCCGCCCTGCCTGCGCCCCGCCGCCGTGGTGCGCCGCCGCCATGCGCCGCGGCCTCGGCCCGCGCCTCCCGCCCCGCCGCCCGTTGGCCCCTGCTCCGGCTGCAGCTCCTCCGGCGCCGCTCGCCGCCTTCGGCCGCACCGCCCCGTCGCTTCCCTCGCCGCCGCCCGCCGCCGTCGCCGCGGATCCTGTCGGGCCGGACCGGATCCGGCCGTCCCGAGCTTCCCCGGCGGCTCCTCCCGGCCTCTCCCTCGTCCTCCGGCCGCCTCCTCTCCTCTCCGGCGAGCTCTCCGGCGAGATCCACCGAAGGTTGACTTTCCCCCTCCGAAAATTCGTCTAAGTCCCCAGATCTGCAGTAATTTTCATGCGTTGTTCATCATGCCGTATCTCTGCATCCGTAGCTCCGTTTCATGCGTGTAATATGTCAAATTGTTCGCCTCAACGTGTACATCATTTCATTCCATTGCATCATATTCATTTGAGCTCATCTTAATGCCTGAATCATCGTTGCAAGAGTGCTTCATAATGTTTTCTGCTGTCTGTTAACAGAACGAGCTCATTTGTCATTTTTGCCATGATTGATGTGTGCATCCTATGAGGTTGATGTCTACATGTGTTTTGATCTATGCCATGTCTTCTTTATAGAGGTTCTTACCATGTATTTTTGTGATCAATGTGGTGACTAGCACAAGCATGAAAACTAGGCATCGTGATGTTACTGATTTCAGTCCCTGTTCTGCTGTTATTTTGATGCCATGTAAACTTGATGCTACAGAGAGATCCATGCTTATTTTGAGATACTTCAGTAAGGATGTTTTGAACATATGGTTATGATCTATCCATTAATGCCCCTGTTTGCAATTATGGAGTAGTCTAGCATGTCATTTTCGTGCTCTACTTTTGCTTCAAAATGTTTCCTGGCAGATTGTTTACATGTTATTCAATTTTGCCAAGGTTGCTGTAGTTGATCCATGCATCCTATGAACTTGCTCTTGCCATGCTTAGCTTCACAAACATATCTTATTACTGTTGGTTTCCTTGCCATGCCATCTTTTTCTCTGTGGTGAGTTGCACAAGCTCATCAACATGCCTTCATAATTATGTTTCTGCCATGTATGAATCTGTAATATAACTTGCTATGTTTACATGGGTGCCATCATATTTTCTGATCCTTTTTGGCTTATGGTCAGCAAGGGACTTTTGATCTATGCATTTAGTAGATTCATGCCATGCCTTTGTTTGCCATGATAAGTTCCTGTAACATGTTGTTTGAGAGCTCTAAACATTGTAACCTGATGTTATTTTCTGCAAAGTCTGAACTGATATTATTTGCAATCTTGTCATGTGTGTTTGAGCATGTTTTAGTGATTTCTGGAGATAGCTCAGTGTTCATGTTTTGTTATGATTTACCTGTACTTCATGCCCATGCCTTTTGTTTTCTTGGTGAGGTCATGTAGCATGTTGTTTTGATGCTTGCAAGATGCCTAGTTGCTGTTTTGGACAGCTTGTCCTTTAAACTTGTATAGAGTGTATGTGTTGCACCGTTACTCCGTTTTGAGTGTGCTCTATATGAAACTTGCTTGATTTTGCATGTAGTTTCATATTATCATGTTGCATCCTTGTTTTGAGGTGTTTGCTTGATGTTTGTTTCCATTTTTCATCAATGCCATGTTTAACTTGTTTTGCTCATATCTTCTAGGCGTAGCTCCAAATTAAATGAACTTTATATGTAACTTGACTAGAATCTCGTGTAGATCATCTTGGTGCATCTTAACTTGTTGTTTAACGACTTGAACATAATGTTTATTCAGATCTTGACCAACTTCGAAATTTGCATATGAGGACTTACCGGAATTGTTATATGTTGTTCCCGGCATCATTTAAACTTGCCTTGATGTGTTGTTCTTGTTTGCATCATCTATTGCCATGAGTAGCCTCATGTAGCTTTGTCATGCATCATGCTTGTTGTGCATCATGTCTTGTCTATGTGTGGTGTGTTTACCATGTTGTGTGCTTCTTCTCGATAGTTCCCGTTTCGTTGCGATTGTGAGGATTCGTTCGTCTACAGTTGGTTCGGCTTCATCCATTCGTCTTCTTCATGGATTTGTTCTTCTTCCTTGCGGGATTTCAGGCAAGATGACCGCTACCCTGGATCTCACTACTATCATTGCTATGCTAGTTGCTTTGTTCTATCGCTTTGCTGCGCTACCTATCACCTGTTTATCAAGCCATCCCAAATTGCCATGAACCTCTAACCTTTGACACCCTTCCTAGCAAACCGTTGTTTGGCTATGTTACCGATTTGCTCAGCCCTCTTATAGCGTTGCTAGTTGCAGGTGAAGTTGAAGATTTCTCCATGGTGGACAGGATTTTGGTTGGGATATCACAATATCTCTTATATTATTAATGCATCTATATATTTGGTAAAGGGTGGAAGACTCGGCCTTATGCCTGGTGTTTTGTTCCACTCTTGCCGCCCTAGTTTCCGTCATACTGGTGTTATGTTCCCGGATTTTGCGTTCCTTACGCGGTCGGGTGATTTATGGGATCCCCTTGACAGTTCTCTTTGAATAAAACTCCTCTAGCAAGGCCCAACCTTGGTTTTACCATTTGCCTCACCACCACCTACTTTTCCCTTGGGAGTCGCTCCCTCGAGGGTCATCTTTATTATAGCCCCCCCCAGGCCAGTGCTTGTCTAAGTGTTGGTCCGAACCAGAGCCACTTGCAGCGCCACCTCGGGGAAACTCGAGGTCTGGTTTTAGTTGTACGTAGTGTTCATCCGGTGTTGCCCTGAGAACGAGATATGTGTAGCTCCTATCGGGATTGTCGGCGCATCGGGCGGTCTTGCTTGTCTTGTTTTACCATTGCCGAAATGTCTTGTAAAACGGGATTCCTTGTCTGCTGGGGTCTTCGTGGGAGAAGGTATATCCTTCGTTGATCGCGAGAGCTTACCGTGGGCTAAGTTGGGACACCCCTGCAGGGTATAATCTTTCAAAAGCCGTGCCTATGGTTATTGGCAGATGGGAATTTGTTAATGTCCGGTTGTAGATAACTTGACACCAGATCCGAATTAAAACGCATCAACCGCGTGTGTAGCCATGATGGTCTCTTCTCGGCGGAGTCCGGGAAGTGAACACGGTTTTTGTGTTATGTTTGACGTAAGTAGGAGTTCAGGATCACTTCTTGATCATTGCTAGTTAACGACTGTTCCTTTGCGTCTCTTCTCGCTCTTATTTGCGTATGTTAGCCACCATAGTCGCTGCTGCAACCTCACCACTTTACCCCTTCCTTTCCCTTTAAGCTTTGCTAGTCTTGATACCCATGGTAATGGGATTGCTGAGTCCTCGTGGCTCACAGATTACTACAACAACAGTTGCAGGTACAGGTTGTGTGCTGATCATGACGCGAGAGCGATGTTTGCTTGTCTTGGAGTTCTTCTTCTGCTTCTTCTTCGATCAGGGGATAGGTTCCTGGTCGGTAGCCTGGGCTAGCAGGGTGGATGTCGTTTGAGTTTCTGTTTGTGTTTCATCCGTACTCGGATGTTGATCTTATGTATTGTGATGTTGTATTGGTGTGGCATTGTATGCCTCTTGTATGTATCCCCATCTATTATGTAATGTTGATGTAATGATATCCACCTTGCAAAAGCGTTTCAATATGCGGGTCTATCCTTGGTGGGACCTTTGAGTTCCTTTTAGTTAGGGTCGCATATTGGGCGTGACAAGTTGGTATCAGAGCCTCGACCGACCTTAGGAGCCCCCTTGATTGATTGTGTAGCTTGGTCGTTGTTGAGTCTAGAAGAAAACTGTTTTCGGAGTCTAGTTATATCGGAGAGTAAGAATTCTTTTTACTCCTCTGCCCCTTCCTCGCTCTGGTGAGGAATTTTGACGTAGGTGTTTTGAATTACTCCTCTTCCCTTTTCAAATTTTCTTTAGGATCACGCAGTTGTTTTTCCGATAGTTGTTCCTCAGCTCTTTTTATCCGGTGCATTTCTCGTCAAGTCGACTTGAGCCTCTTCATCTTTGCCAAGTTCAATCCCTAGTTCGCTCTCAATGAAGTTGCACCATCGTTAGTTGTTTTCTTTTTCCCACCCGCCCACCCTTCTTCTTCTCGGAACCGGAGTCCGTAATCGAGTATCCTTCCTACTCGTGTGAAGTCTTTGCTTTCTTTCCTTAATGATTTCAACTGGTGTTTTCTCTTCAAGATATGCGTCGTTTTCCCCTTCCAATTTGCCTTTGTTTTTCCCACCCTCCCACCCTTTTTTTCTTCCTGGAGTTTGAGTCTGTTTCGACCATCAATTTCATTCGTGCGGAGTCTCTTCAGTCTTTCGTCAATTGTTTCAACTGGTGAATTCTCGTCTCGTTCGATATTCTTCATCTCTTTTTCTTCTCCGGTGGATTCAATTCCAATTTTTCGGGTTGATCATATCCTTTCCTCGAAGTGTTCTCCTTGCTCGTTCGTCTCTCGCCATTTTATCCTTCTGGAGTGTTCAAGACATCTCAGGAGATTCGTCTGTGTTCCAATTAATTCGAGGTTGTCACCTCATTCAAACATTTCAATTGTTCCGGTGCATCATCTATCTCGGCAACAATCCTTTTCAACGGTGTTTTCTCTTCAGTGGGCCCTAACCCACAGGTCTTTTCCCAGGATCTTACCTGACTCTTCTAATTGCCCCGGAGTTATTCTCATATTCTTTTCTAAGTCTGACGAAAGTATGAATTTCATCAGTCAGATGCCTTTCGAAGATCGCGTTCAAATTCTTTTCATTATTGGCTCAACCTCTTCGTTTTTCATTCTCCCGGAGTATCTCAGTCATTTTGGTGTTGTTTCTCATTGTCATTTGAAGATCGAAGAAGAGTTTTTCCTCTAAATCTTGCCCGTTCTCTCAAAGTTTCGTGATTCTAGCTTCATGCTATCCTCTCAAATTATTCCATTTGTCAGATATTCCTTTTCTCATCCATCCGGAGTGTGTCAGAAGTTGTTCTCCCGTTCTTTTTCACCGGAGGCCGTCGTTCCAGAAGAATTCTTCGCCCTCATCATTCCAGCTATCGTTCTCTATTTACCCCGGTGCTTCGTTCAAGTATTCTTCAATCAATTCGCAATCTCTAAGTTCTCGTCTCTCTAAATCCCCTCTAGCATATTTGTTCTTCTAATTCTTCCGGTGATTCATTCTCTTTCATCAGTCATTTTCCAATTCTAACGGTGGTTTGTTCAAGATTCTTTTTCCTTGATTATCATTTTAATCCTTTTGTTCTTTCGAATCCTACCGGTGGTTCATGAAGACTTTCTCAAGTTTTGTGCTATGTTCCCCCTTAATCCTTTTCCAACGAGAACAAGTAGTATGCAAAAATCCATTGTTTGTCATCAATTAAATTTGCTGAAGGATAAGCATACAATAAATCTTATCCTTATTTCATCCAAGTAATTAATCCCTTCCTTCAGAGTTTGTTCTTCGTAAATAAATTCTTAATTCCATGTGATTCATTTTTCTTTTCCGGAGTTCAATTTCCTCGGCCATCTCGTCGGAACCTCCATCTAAATCATCGCAAGGCTTTTAGTCTTATCCTTTCATCCTTCATTCTATCTCATTATCCTTTTGTCACCGGCGTTCTTCATGGTGGTTCTTCATGATTTAATTCATTCTTCAAGTGTTCATCAAGATTCTTGTTGGTGGAGTTCAAATATCTTTTCTTCTTGCATCTCGAAGTGCAATTAATTCTCTGTATTCTTTTGAAGTGGAGTTTTGCATTTCTTTGTTCCTCTCAGCTTTCAAATCATTTCTGTTTGCGGCTGGTTATCACCTCATAATTTTTGAGATGCTATCCATATGTCCAAATCAAGCTTATTCTTTCGTTGTTGAATTTTCTCAACAACTCCATTCAATCTTTTCTTCTAAGGTTGCTTTCTATTTCACTCATGGCACAAGTTGTCATTTTTTTCTCCGTTCTTTTCATTCAACTCTTTTAATTCTTTCCGGAGGTCTTGTATCATGTCTTCATCAGGTATCATTCCATCCTCTCAAGTTCATGTTCTTTTCCTTCCATTTTCAGCCGGAGTGCTGCCTAAATCCTTTCAGTCTTATTCGTTTCTTATCTCGTTCTAACCGGAGTGGTTTCATAGTCTATCTGATTCTGTGAGCTTCGATTCTCGTCATTCTCGTCGTTTCTCTCTTATTCTCGAGTGCTCTCGATTCTTTGCTTCTTCTCTTCAGTTCTTGTTTCACCTCATCCATTTTTCCCTTTTTCTCTTCCGTCTCGGTCCTAATATCTCGGGACGAGATCTCTAGTTAGTGGAGGAGTGTTGTAACGCCCCGGATTCGATGCGCCAGGTGTCTGCCAGTTAATCGCCATCGTTGCCATGTCATTTGCTTGCGTGTTGCATTTTGTCTTGTCATCATGTGCATTTCATTTTGCATACGTGTTTGTCTCATGCATCCGAGCCTTTTCCCCGTTGTCCGTTTTGCAATCCGGCGCTCCTATGCCCTCCGGCGTTCCCCTTTCGTCTCTCGTTGTGAGCGGGTGTTAAAAGTTCTCGGAATGGACCGAGGCTTGTCAAGTGGCCTTGGTATACCACCGGTAGACCGCCTGTCAAGTTTCGTGCCATTTGGAGGTTGTTTGATACTCCAATAGTTAACCGCGTAGCCCAAAACCCCCCTTCTCTTTGCATCCCAACACCCCTTCCAAAGTGACCCAAAACCCAGCAAACTCCCCTCCATGCTCTCGGTCGTTCGATCGCGATCGTGTGGGCGAAAACCACTCCTCATTTGGACTCTCCTAGCTCCCTCTACCTATAAAACTAGGCCCTCCCCGAAATTCGCGGATGAATTCACAGACGAGACCCTAGATTTTTCCCTCTCCGCCGCCAGACGCGTCCAGCCGCAGCCGGACACATCCGCCCTCGCCCCCGCAGCCAACCAGCGCCCGACACGTGGCCTCCGGCCTCCTCCCCGCCGCCGTGGCCCGCCGGGCCCCGGCGCGGCCCGCCCAGGCCCGCGCGGCCGCCCGAGCGCCCCGCGCTCCGGCGCCGCCCGACCCCGCCGCCGGCCCGAGCGCCGCCGCCGTGCCTGCGCCCCGCCGCCGTGGTGCGCCGCCGCCATGCGCCGTGGCCTCGGCCCGCGCCTCCCGCGCCGCCGCCCGTCGGCCCCTGCTCCGGCCGCAGCTCCTCCGGCGCCGCTCGCCGCCTCCGGCCGCGCCGCCCCGTCGCTTCCCTCGCCGCCGTCCGCCGCCGTCGCCGCGGATCCGGTCGGGCCGGACCGAATCCGACCGTCCCGAACTTCCCCGGTGGCTCCTCCCGGCCTCTCCCTCGTCCTCCGGCCGCCTCCTCTCCTCTCCGGCGAGATCGACCGAAGGTTGACTTTCCCCCTCCGAAAATTCGTCCAAGTCCGCAGATCTGCAGTAATTTTCATGCCTTGTTCATCATGCCGTATCTCTACATCTGTAGCTCCGTTTCGTGCGTGTAATATGTCAAATTGTTCGCCTCAACGAGTACATCATTTAATTCCATTGCATCATATTCATTTGAGCTCATCTTGATGCCTGAATCAGCGTTACAAGAGTGCTTCATAATGTTTACTGCTGTCTGTTAACAAAACGAGCTCATTTGTCATTTTTGCCATGATTGATGTGTGCATCCTATGAGGTTGATGTCTACAAGTGTTTTGATCTATGCCATGTCTTCTTTATAGAGGTGCGTACCATGTATTTTTTTGATCAATGTGGTGACTAGCACAAGCATGCAAACTAGACATCGTGATGTTACTGATTTCAGTCCCTGTTCTGCTGTTATTTTGATGCCATGTAAATTCGTGCTACAGAGAGATCCATGCTTATTTTGAGATACTTCAGTAAGGATGTTTTGAACATATGGTTATGATCTATCCATTAATGCCCCTGTTTGCAATTATGGAGTAGTCTAGCATGTCATTTTCATGCTCTACTTTTGCTTCAAAATGTTTCCTGGCAGATTGTTTACATGTTATTCAATTTTGCCAAGGTTGTTGTAGTTGATCCATGCACCCTATGAACTTGCTCTTGCCATGCTTAGCTTCACAAACATGTCTTCTTACTATTGGTTGCCTTGCCATGCCATGTTTTTCTCTGTGGTGAGTTGCACAAGCTCATCAACATGCCTTCATAATTATGTTTCTGCCATGTATGAATCTGTAATATAACTTGCTATGTTTACATGGGTGCCATCATATTTTATGATCCTTTTTGGCTTATGGTTAGTAAGGGACTTTTGATCTATGCATTTAGTAGATTCATGCCATGCCTTTGTTTGACATGATAAGTTCATGTAACATGTTGTTTGAGACCTCTAAACATTGCAACCTGATGTTATTTACTGCAAAGTCTGAACTGATATTATTTGCAATCTTGCCATGTGTGTTTGAGCATGTTCTAGTGATTTCTGGAGATAGCTCAGTGTTCATGTTTTGTTATGCTATACCTGTACATCATGCCCATGCCTTTTGTTTTGTTGGTGAGGTCCTGTAGCATGTTGTTTTGATGCTTGCAAGATGCCTAGTTGCTGTTTTGGACAGCTTGTCCTTTAAACTTGTATAGAGTGTATGTGTTGCACCGTTGCAACGTTTTGAGTGTGCTCTATATGAAACTTGCTTGATTTTGCATGTAGTTTCGTATTATCATGTTGCATCCTTGTTTTGATGTGCTTGCTTGATGTTTGTTTGCATTTTTCATCAATGCCATGTTTAACTTGTTTTGCTCATATCTTCAAGGCGTAGCTCCGAATTAAATGAACTTTATATGTAACTTGACTAGAATCTCGTGTAGATCATCTTGGTGCATCTTAACTTGTTGTTTAACGACTTGAACATAATGTTTATTCAGATCTGGACCAACTTCGAAATTTGCATATGAGGACTTACCGGAATTGTTATATGTTGTTCCCGGCCTCATTTAAACTTGCCTTGATGTGTTGTTCTTGTTTGCATCATCTCTTGCCATGAGTAGCCTCATGTAGCTTTGTCATGCATCATGCTTGTTGTGCATCATGTCTTGTCTATGTGTGGTGTGTTTACCATGTTGTGTGCTTCTTCTCGATAGTTCCCGTTTCGTTGCGATTGTGAGGATTCGTTCGTCTACAGTTGGTTCGGCTTCATCCGTTCGTCTTCTTCATGGATTCGTTCTTCTTCCTTGCGGGATTTCAGGCAAGATGACCGCCACCCTGGATGTCACTACAATCATTGCTATGCTAGTTGCTTTGTTCTATCGCTTTGCTGCGCTACCTATCACCTGTTTATCAAGCCATCCCAAATTGCCATGAACCTCTAACCTTTGACACCCTTCCTAGCAAACCATTGTTTGGCTATGTTACCGCTTTGCTCAGCCCTCTTATAGCGTTGCTAGTTGCAGGCGAAGTTGAAGATTTCTCCATGGTGGACAGGATTTTGATTGGGATATCATAATATCTCTTGTATTATTAATGCATCTATACATTTGGTAAAGGGTGGAAGACTCGGCCTTATGCCTGGTGTTTTGTTCCACTCTTGCCGCCCTTGTTTCCGTCATACCAGTGTTATGTTCCCAAATTTTGCGTTCCTTACGCGGTCGGGTGATTTATGGGACCCCCTTGACAGTTTGCTTTGAATAAAACTCCTCCAGCAAGGCCCAACCTTGGTTTTACCATTTGCCTCACCACCACCTACTTTTCCCTTGAGAGTCGCTCTCTTGAGGGTCATCTTTATTATAGCCCCCCCCGGGCCAGTGCTTGTCTAAGTGTTGGTCCGAACCAGAGCCACTTGCAGCGCCACCTCGGGGAAACTCGAGGTCTGGTTTTAGTTGTACGTAGTGTTCATCCGGTGTTGCCCTAAGAACGAGATATGTTCAGCTACTATCGGGATTGTCGGCGCATCGGGCGGTCTTGCTGGTCTTGTTTTACCATTGTCAAAATGTCTTGTAAACCGGGATTCCGAGTCTGATCGGGTCTTCATGGGAGAAGGTATATCCTTCGTTGATCGCAAGAGCTTATCATGGGCTAAGTTGGGACACCCCTGCAGGGTATAATCTTTCGAAAGCCCTGCCTGCGGTTATTGGCAGATGGGAATTTGTTAATGTCCGGTTGTAGATAACTTGACACCAGATCCGAATTAAAACGCATCAACCATGTGTGTAGACGTGATGGTATCTTCTCGGCGGAGTCCAGGAAGTGAACACGGTTTCTGTGTTATGTTTGACGTAAGTAGGAGTTCAAGATCACTTCTTGATCATTGCTAGTTAACGACCGTTCCTTTGCTTCTCTTCTCGCTCTTATTTGCGTATGTTAGCCACCATATATGCTTAGTCGTTGCTGCAACCTCACCACTTTACCCCTTCCTTTCCCTTTAAGCTTTGCTAGTCTTGATACCCATGGTAATGGGATTGTTGAGTCCTCGTGGCTCACAGATTACTACAACAACAGTTGCAGGTACAGGTTGTGCGCTGATCATGACGCAAGAGCGATGTTTTCTTGTCTTGGAGTTCTTCTTCTGCTTCTTCTTTGATCAGGGGATAGGTTCCTGGTCAGGAGCCTGGGCTAGCAGGGTGGATGTCGTTTGAGTTTCTGTTTGTGTTTGATCTGTAGTCGGATGTTGATCTTATGTGTTGTGATGCTGTATTGGTGTGGCATTGTATGCCTCTTGTATGTATCCCCATATATTGTATAATGTTGATGTAATGATATCCACCTTGCAAAAGCGTTTCAATATGCGGGTCTATCCTTGGTGGGACCTTCGAGTTCCTTTTGGATAGGGTCGCATATTGGGCGTGACATAGGACCTACTACATTCTCTTAGGACCTACTGCATTCTCTAAGGTAAAATAGCAAAAAACAATATAGCCCCTGAGTCTCCATTATGGAGAATGGAGATTATCCTGTCTCCAATTCTTGCCTTTCGCTTAATGTTACTTTCAAGAACCTCCTTGTGAATGTCCAAACATTTTTTCCATTCTTTGATGAGCATGTGTTCACTGGTTTTAGAAATCCGGTATGCACAGGTGAGCTCCCTAGATTGACCTGGTAGTATGTTCAGAACTCTAAGGCGACCATTCAGATACATCAGATGAGGCACACAATCCATCGGGATTTCCTGTTGAAAAACATAGTAATAAGTAATAACTTCGTAGTTAGCAATGATGTACTAGTTTTAGAAGTATGCAAAAGATGCACGGATGTCGTAATGGTAAAAAATCTTACCAGGGTATCTCCATAGAAGTTACCGTGGTTCAACACGTGCACTAGTGGCACGTATTCACCATAATTTGGAGGAGTTCGATAATAGGTATTGTAATTCTCAAGATAAGTACAATAAGCGATCAGATGACTTTTCACCTTATAAGTTAATTCGGAGCCATCAGTGTAGTTGGTTTTGTCTACCATCTTCCGCACATTCTTTGAAGAATCAAAATAAGTTGTCAGTGGAAATAAGCTGTCAACTATTTTGAAATAAACAATATAAATTAGTTAATAACTATGTTTGAGAAACTCACATTGCGGTAGAATCGGAAGCGTATCAACAAGGACCCAAATGTCCATATTGTCTTGCTCAATGTCAGGATCACCAAGATCCATGGTGAGAATCACACCCTCATAAAAACCATAGATTTTGCAAAGTGCATCCCAATTTTGGGAACCAAAATGGGTTACGCTTTGAGCATTGCACACATTTACTTCAAAATCCATATCATGATGGGTCCTTAGGTGTATTTTCTTTGTTTCAAAATTTTCATGGTCTTCAAAACCCATCCTCTCCAAGACATAGCGTCTTGCATGACATGGGATAAGCTAGTCGAATTGTAAAAGATGAAAATTAGACGTTGAAATAGTTGAAGTCATGCTTAATTACGAAAAAACACTTGTCGTTGTTGCGTACCGTTTCAACATCGAAGGTCTCCTCGAGCTTAATGCTGAAGCGCCGATCTTCGTCCAGCTCAACGAACCTGTCGCACATACCTCGATCGTCGTGGCACCAGCTGCACTCCCCCAGGAGACTGTCGTCGTCCGAGTACGACATTTCCTACATTCATAATTCAAAGATTAAACTTGTACAATTAAATATATGTACTAAAAAACCTAAATTAGATCATTATTTTTCGAGAAAATCCAGACCACTCGATATTTCCTACATATTCTAGCACAAGTCATGCCAGAATTCACGAAAAAATCTGGCATGACCTTTGCTAAAAAAGGACATATCGAGCGCCTGAAATTTGCTGGAACGGAAATTAATCAACACTCCGGCGAAACATAGGTCACTCAAAGGTGTAACCTTAACATGACCGGCCACTTGGGCAACCACATATCCTATATGAGCAATACAAGATATACATGGAGATTTGGCAGGTCTCACCTCGAGGTCCGAGGGGGTCGGTGATGGGGACGACGGCGGGGATGATGGAGGGGCTCCTTGATATCTGCAAAAGCAAAAACCCTATAAGTTATCACTAATACATCCCGAATAATTGCTTAAACTAAAAAAATAACAACAAATATGACATGTTCAACTAGTTCTATTAATTGAACTAGTTCTTACTAAATATAAACTTATTGTAAATAGAAAAAAACTAGTTCTTTCTAAAAATAAAGTAGTTCAACTAGTTATATTAATTTACTTACTAAACTAGTTTAACTAAAACTAAACTAGTTCAACTAGTTTGTTAATATACTTACTAAAAATACATTAGTTCTATTAATTCAACTAGTTCAACTAGTTTATTAATTTACTTACTAAACTAGTTCAACTAAAACTAAACTTATTCAACTAAAACTAAACTAGTTAAACTACTAAAAATCATTATCTATGAACCCTAAATTAACATCTACTACTACTAAAAAACTTCTAGTACTAACTAAGAAGAGAGAAAGGGGTGGGGGAGGGGTGGGGGGCTTACAGAGAGGGGAGAGACGGTGGCGGGGAGGTGCTTGGCGATGGAGAGGTAGGGGCGGCGATGGCGGGCACGTGATTGCGAGGTGGCGGTGCTGGGCGGGCTCGGGCGGCGGCGGTGAGGTCGAGGGTGGCAGCACGGAGGACGAGAGTGGCGACGGTGAGGTCCAGAGCGGCGGTGGGCAACGGCGCTGAGGTTGAGGGCGGCGGGCGGCGGTGAGGGCAGGCTCGGGCAGCGGTGAAAGAGGAGTTGGGGGAACTGGGCCGGGGGGAGTGGGAGGAAAGGAGGACTTAGCAAAATTTTGAGCCCGCGTGTGGTTAAGTCGAATTAGTAGTAGAAGCAGTAATTTCTTTTGTTTATCCTTACATTTTCTTTGTTTTCATTTCTCTATTTCCTACTTCTATCATTTTCATTTACTTTTCTATTTTTTCATTTTTCTTTTCTTTCTTAGAAGTAGCGTTGTACCCAGGAAACGCGCTGCAACAATGACCATAGTGGTAGCGCGCTTTACGCGGAATCGCTACTACTACTCCTAGCCTACCGCCAACATGGTGGAAATTATAGTGGAAGCGCTTGTTTCTGAACATGCTCTACTGCTATAGTTTAAGCTATAGCGCACTTTGCACGAACGCGCTACTACAAATAGCAGGAGCGCCCTATTTTAACCAGCGCTACTGCTATACCTCTCTGTATAGGGTTTTCCGTAGTAGTGTGTGTTGTCTTGAGAATCTTGTTGGGAGGATGACGGAGTAGAATCTGTAGAGACCCCCTCACTACTAGGAAAATGCCTACTAGTGGCGCACCAGTTTTGCCTACTAATGGCGCACTACTCGTGCGCCATTAGTATCACGCCACTAGTATTTTTTACTAATGGCGCACCACTGGTGCGCCATTAGTATCCGCAGTAATGCACTTCTGGGTTGCCTGTACAGTTCATAGATAACTTGAAGTGGATACTCTAAAATGCGCAAGATAAGCGTGAGTGCTATGGATGGCGTTCTCGTAGGTAGACGAGAGCGGATCCATAGTGGTGTATTTATTGGTGAATATGTGGACTCGTGCGCGCCACCTCAAAAGAGTTACTTGCAGTCGTAGTTCAGGTTAGCCACTGAGTCAAAGCTGGCTTGCTGCAGTTAAACTCCACCACCCCCTTTATTGATACTGATGCATATGTAGATAGTTCTGATGTAAGTCTTGCTGGGTACATTTGTACTCATGTTTGCCTATTTTATGTTTTTCCAGAGAGACTTCAGTCTCGCTATTAGTTCTGCGTGGACTTCGATGTTTAGCTTGCTACCCCAGCTACGATCTTGTGCCCTCGGCAGGATCTGGTAGATAGTCAGGCTTCTCAGCGTTTTTCATTTGTAGATGTTTGTACTCAGACATGTTAAGCTTCCGCATGTGCTTTGACTTGTAAGCTCTGAATGTTGGGTCATGCGACCCATGATTGTAATATGTCGCTCCTCGGAGCCTATTGGATAAAATAGTTGAGTTGTAGAGTCATGTTGTGATGCCATGTTGTATTTGCACATATCGAGCATATTGTGTGTATGTTATTGAAATGCTTGGTATGTGTGGGATCTGATTATCTAGTTGTTTATCCTTGGTAGCCTGTCTTACCAGGAAATGTCTCCTAGTGCCCACTGAGCCTTGGTACCTTGCTACTGCTCCGGAACATTTAGGCTGGCCGGCATGTGTCCTTCTTCGTTCCTGTGTCTGTCCCCTCGGGGAAATGTCACGCGGTGTATACAGAGTCCTGTTAGCCTGCTACAGCCCGGTTTACCGGAGTCCTGCTAGCCTAGTTGCTACATCACGGATTCACTCGCTGAGGACCGACACGTTCATTATTGGGTCAAGTATGCCTGTCCCTGTAAGTTAGTGCCACTTTGGGTTCACGACTAGCCATGTCAGCCCAGGCTCCTTGTCATATGGATGCTAGCGACACTATCATATACGTGTGCCAAAAGGCGCAAACGGTCCCAGGCATGGTAAGGCGACACCTGTGGGAATACCGTGCGTGAGGCCGCAAAGTGATATGAGGTGTTACATGCTAGATTGGTGTGGCATTGAGTCGGGGTCCTGACACAGATTCAAATCCCTCGTTCGCCGTGGAATTTTGCCATGTGTTGTTTTCATGGACTAGCAAGATGCCCGTGCACTGCACGGAACATCAAGATTCATATTTTTACAAACTCCCGCATGCATGCAAGGGATAATTAATGTCCTCCTTTGCTAGTACTACGAGGCAAACACCATTAATATTGCATCAATTAGTGTTAGTGGCCTTGTATATCTGCAAATTGTAATTTTGATAGTGGCCCCTTGTATATAAAAATGGAGGGAGAAAGATGAGAGATAAGGTGAGGAGGAGTGGGGCGTGGTGGTGACTGGTGGTCGGACTGGGCGGAGGCATGGGGATGGACGACGCATTATGTCTAGGTTTGTATCTCTCTCACACACACCCACACAGGTGGGGGACATGCACGAAGAGAAGAGGTGCATGCACGGCGCACGTACTCCCGTCTCTTTCCCAACCACACCCGCGCGGGTACACGGTGGAGCTCATTTCCATATGAAAAGGCAGCCCACGTGGTAATTTGACACGTGTACTGGTTGTCCACTTGGTGGAGGGAGGATCGTCTACCACGGGTGAACAAACAATTTGCGACTTGACGTGTTATGTCAAAAAAGAGGCAAACCATGTGGGGCCTACCTTAGAGGCAAGGCTCTATACACTTGAGTACTTTCCATGTGTCCCGTCAACTCGCAGAACAAGGAGAAGCTTGCTTAGTACGCCGTCTCTGCCGCCCACGGGCGCGGTGGCTCATAGGATGAGGTGAAGCTTGCTTACGAGTAGTAGTAGTAGTACTACTACTGTACGCCTTACGCCCGCTCCCTCGCCCACGGGCGCGGTGGCTCGCAGGACAAGGAGAAAATTTTACTACTCCCTCTGTTTACTCCTCGTCCCTACTACGTACCTTGGTTTGAGAGATTATCATATTGTTTGGAATATATATGTCCTTTAGTACTCCCTCCATTTACTTATACAAGGCCCCTATAAAAAAATACATTTTGCATGTATACAAGGCCACAAATAGTAATCGAGACAAAAGTTACTACTTCCTCCTTTCCAGTTTATGGCTCAATTTCAAAATCTCTCCAACCAAGGTAGACGGTGAGTGGTCGAATTAATTTCGTAGTTTGCACAAGTAATTAGTACGCTCGTTTTTCTCAAGAAGTTATGTTTACCAAGGAATTAATTAGAACGAATGCATGAATGACCACTGAATTCGCATGAACTTATACATGCATTGGTGAGTTTCCTCTTGACACTGCTTGCATCGGGTGATCTAACGCACCTTGAAATCCAACATGTAATGGTACTACTACTAGTAGTAGAACTGAGACTTATCCAACGGAAGAGCGAATGTTTTTTAGATGATCCCTATAAACCCTAGTGGGTACGTACTCCGTAAAAACAAAATTTTCCAAAACTAAGTCGCTCCCTTTCGTGAATTTTGTTGTATACTCCTCCGTGGACACTCCCTTTCATGAATTCTGTAGTACACTCCTCCGTCGATGCTCCCTTTCATGAATTCTGTACTTCTTGTCGCCGACATGTGGGACATATAGCAACCGGGTTGACGTGTCAAGCACCAAATAACACTGCAGAACAATAGGGGGGACACAGCCCACTCGTACCGGCCCAGTAGTAGTAATGAGCAATGAGACGTCAAATCACAATGTCAAACCTTGGTTCGCCATCATTTCAAACCACGCAGTATTGCTTCTGCCTCAAGAGGGACACGCGCATCACCTTGGTAGATCATGACACGTGGGGCCGCATGACAGGTCATGCTCCCTCGCTGATCGCTCGGTAAAATCACCTCATTTTTACTATACTTCCTCCATATCGGTTTACGTGGCATGCACGTCATTCTGGGTTGAGAATTTAACTGCCTATATATGTGATAAACAATACTCTAGCCTTTTAAAAAATGTATACTTTGGTACAGTAGTAGTATCAATGGATTGCGCCATGGAGCAAAAACAGAAAATAAAAAAAGGTGGTACATATAGAGAGCGCTCGTCGCCAAATTATGCATATAGTACTATTAAAAAAGCTAGTAGGTGCTTAATTGGGGTGCTAAATTCTATTAAAGAAATACTAGTAATATGTACGTACTGAAGAGTTAAAGTAACGAGAAGAATAACATAGTTCTGCTGGGGGCTCAGCATAACACACCCCTCAAATTAAACTAAGCACACCTAAAATTAAACTATGCAACTAATCCAGTAGACACTGCATTAGAACCACCATGAGCAACGGCACTTACACCTTACTCACTCGGAGTCCTCGTCCACATCCTCGACTTCGTCCTTGTCCATCTTCCTCTTGGCCAATACTTCTTTGTTTGAACCGCACACTCGGCTCTTGCTCTTCATCCAACCCTTGTACATACTGAAACAAAGGTAGCCATCCATTGCAGCATAGTGGATGTGGTCTATATCTAGTACATTCCGCTGCCATGCATGACGATGAAACGTGTATTGAGGTTTCTCCAGTTTACCTTATGAAGGATGAACCATGGCTCCTGCCAGGGTCAGCATTGAAGGATGGACACTGGAGGGTAGCAGTCGATTCTTCTGGAGGTCGAAGGGGTTGCCTACAACGAGGCCTATCCGACCCAGGACATCCTTGTCGTTCCTAAACTCCACAGTAATGAATTTGACTAGGTTGCTCTTGAGGAAGTTCTTAAAATCTAGGAATTCAACATCGGCGTGGCATATGTGGTAGACCATGCATAAGTCATGCATGCAAACCTGGATCACGGCGGGCTTCTTCCTCTCTTCCTCCTTTAGATCCTTATCTCGTCCCAGTACTGTGGTGTACTCAACATCTAGCCCAGTGACCCACTCATATCTGAGTTTTCGAACATGCGTCTGAAGCGAGAAAGGCATCCTTTGACTGTCGTGGAAAAACGGGTGTAGATGACGTCAAACTCATTGCTGGTGATGGTTCTAACCTTATACTCACCGCCGATCATGGGGATTTGGAACACCATGGATTTGGGAGAAGGGTTATGTTGGATGTTGGGTTCTGGCAGACCCTTAAGGTTCGAACACTGGGGTGCGCACGAAGATCTCTCCCCTACCGATCTACGTCCGATCGACTCGTGAGAACTAAGCAAAAACCGATGAACAGCACGAGGGACACAAGGTTTATACTGGTTCGGGCCACCGTTATGGTGTAATACCCTACTCCAGTGTGTGGTGTGTTGGATTGCCTCAGGGGCTAATGATGAACAGTACAAGGGAAGAATAGCCTCGCGAGAGGTGTTCTTGAGCTGGTGCGATGAACTGCTTGGGTGAGTTCGATCGCCTCTCTCTCTCTAATGAGCGCTCGATCTGTCCCACAAAAACTCTCTCTCTCTCCCTCTCTACTATGGTGGCTAGTCCTATTTATAGAGGCCCTGGTCCTCTTCCCAACATCGGCCATTTTGAAGGGTCTTGAATCTTTTGCTTATGAAGATGGGTCGTACTGGGCCACCACTTGAGCCACGCAGCAGGCTGCAGGCAGGCAAGTCTGGGGACCCCCATTCCCAGAAAGCTGACAGTAACCCCCGGGCCCAAGGTGCGCTCGGACTTGGCTTAGCAGAGAAGCAAAGGGGCAAGTGCGGAGCGCCGCAGGCCCCATCAGCCTGCTGCCTTGGGCACCACATGGCGGTTGATTCGACGTGGGCGTCTCCGCTACCCCACGCTGCCTCGGCAACTGCTCGACTTGACAAGTCCCTGCATGCAAAAAATGGGTCATGATTACATGAAATCATGGTGGCCGACGGTTGGCCTCCTCCGGACTATAAGTACGGATGGGCGAGAGCCCCCTCAGTCCATCCCTTCCTGCTACTCTCCTTCTTCTTCTTCCTCGCCCTTGCTCCACCTTACACCAATGGCGCGAATCCGCCGGTTCTCAGCGGAAGAGAAGGGAAAGGCCCCCCGAGAGGATCCTGATCCGCTTCCACCGAAGAAACAGCCTGTTCCCAGCCGCTGCGAGGTGGTCGCATGGCAGGGGACGTCCTGGCCCTGGTATGAGCGGCGACCGCCTGGGTTTCTGCTACCCTTGTACGCCCGAATCGAGGGCCCTGGAGAAGAAGTCACCGAGCGGCATTGCCGGCACCGCAGGCGACGCCGGCGAGTCACGGCGGTACGTGTCGTCACCCCCGGAGTCCATGCCGAGAGCTCTTCTCGTGAGCTCGTGCTTCACGCTGCCATGCCTCCACGCTCTTGGATTCGCCTTCCTCCCTCCTTTGCCTTCGAGATGCCGTCGAGCGGGTCTCTAGAGCTCTGGCTGCAGCACGCTAACTGTCACACCCTTACGACCGGAGCGGAGGTTGCGGTCGTCGCTCCGGCCAAGGTCTTCATGACCCGGGGCTACGAGATCGCCCGGGTCTTCCGGACAGGGGGTGCCCTCGTAATCCATCTTGAATACGATGGTGCCTCCTTGATGTTCTTCAAAGTTTTCAACGCAGAAGGAAGCCAGCTGGAGTGCTGCCCCAAGGAAGGCGGCCGGGGCACCGACGTGGTGAGGGCCAGGCCGGCCAATCGCCTCCCCAGCAGTTCCTCAGGCAGCAGCGGAGGAGCCGGAGGATCCAGCGACCCCCCCGAGCTTCGTGTGACTCCGGAGACGAGCGACGATAGCTAGGAGCCCCCGAGCTCGCGCCGCGCTTGGAGCAGGGCGACTGCATCTGGCTGCCGGTGCAGCTGATCTGGATGGGGTTGGCGTCGGCGCCTGGCGGCCCACTGTTGATGATGGCGTCTCCTCCGAAGGCGTGCGTAGTTAACACTCCTTGGGATTAGCACCTTTTGTTCCATGCGAGGAATCGAAGTAACACCCCATCAGCCTGCTGCCTTGGGCGCGGCATGGCGGTTGATTCGACGTGGGCGTCTCCGCTACCCCACGCTGCCTCGGCAACTGCTCGACTTGACAAGTAACACCCCGTGGCGGCCCACCGTATATATTCCTTCGAAACCTGCCTTGATCTACTGCCCCACCTCCCTCCGTGTGGATCTTTTTCTACTTCCGTCTGCTGTTCCAAAGCCACCTAGACTTTTACTATTATTATAGGTAAAGCTAGTTCATATAGTCGACTCTAAGAGTTGGTTCAAACAGGGAAGAAAGTGGGAAAGCTGTAGCATGAATCTGGGACTTGGTTCTAAGAGGAAACGGGGGAAAGTAGTAGATACTAGCTACCCAACCGGTCTCTTGGTTGAAAAGACAAAGAAAGCATGGTGGATGGTGAAGGGTGGGAGGAAGTGGACCTATCTCTTGGTTGAAAAAGGAAAGAATGTGACGGGTGTTGGGGGACAACGCAAATGAGAATGAGTAGGTCTAGATTTCCTGTGCTCACATAGGAAAATGTCGCTGAGGAGATAAAAAATGGGACAAATGCAGACATGCTGCCCGAGTGTTTGCCGCTCTCGGCAGCCACATCTGCCTCACCACTTTATGCCTGTGCTGTCCCTATGCCCATATCGCTACCGTTAATGTAAAATCACATGAAGCATTAAGCAATGCTACCTAATGTCACTATAAGTGATGGTCTAGTGCCGTCGATAAATTGAAGCAATGCCACCACTATGAAGTGCTTCCGTCTTGCTTTATTTCCCATGAATATTGTTTTTGCAGTTACACTTAAATCTCACACCGCTAACATTGCTTCATCCCAGTGGAACTGCACAAATTGGATTGCACATTTACTGACCATGTGCTACTCTCATGACAGTAATACTAATGTTATTGTTCTGCATGTTAATCTAGTGGAAGTGTTGATGTGATGTGATGCTACTTACTTAAGGACTCTTCATACCGTCAATCTAGTGCCAATAATAACACAATAGATGCTGCTATTAATCATACGCCACTGCAAATATCTGTCACTGTTTAAATAACCATATTTTGTATTTGCGCAAACAGGGAGGTCTGTCTCCATATCGTTTCGCGATGTCTATCTCCGTATCGTTTCTATTCTAGCAATCAAAAGCACACACCTCAGTTTTAGTAGAACTACACAAAATGAGATGTCTATCCCTCGTTGTCGTCGTCTAACCTCCAGTCTTCAAGGTATTCCGACATTGGTAGTAACTAAGGTAGAATGACCAATGCAATCTAAAAGAAGCTGATTCATACGTTTTACTTCCTTATTGCAGTGCAGGGACTAGCAAAAACAACTGCATCCTAGTCCGGAATGCACTTTCTACCAGGTCATCCATGGACCAAGGACTAGCTGGCACGGCTGCATGGCGGTTTTTTGGACAGGTGCGTGGACAAGAGGCATTGTGGTCTGCTTATTTCTGCAAATAGCGGTGCTTAAATTTAGTGGAATGCACAAGAATTTTCCCTGCTCAGTACACTGCATGGTTTAGTTCAGCATTCCAGCTTAGACCACAATTATAGTTGGTTATTATGGAATGAGAGAACCTAACCCTGGATGGTTGCAACAAGAAAAAACCAGAGTGAACTCTAGGAAATTTAAGCCTGTCGGGAGGCCCTTTGCTCACAGAATCCTTGCTTGTTTTTTCCTGATTTGTAAACCTTCTCACAACTTTGTCTTTTGCTGTGAACTAGTATATGTTTGTTATGTTCTATGAATCATTGAGATGTATAAAATTTCTTAGCTTTTGCTTTTCAAGTTTTTTATGAAGACGAGTTTAATGTGAGTGTTCGACATGAGCGTTGGACTAGCGTGTGAACGTTTGGAATTTACATTGTGGCCTTAGTAAACTGCATGAACCACTGTAACAAGATACATATTTGCTTATATGTCAGACAACAGATTCTTAATTGTTAGCTGGTCGATAGCCTAGTGTTGAAGCGAGCTGAGCCAACGTGTCGTGTTTTGCACAACTGCTTACAAGTGGGGTAGCACCAATAGTGTTTACAAGTAGTTATGTATACGTCGGTGCACAGTTCTCGAACGAGTGCTCTATTTCATGAAAACACACACTGCTCGTATGATAAACCGTGACAACTTATGTCTTACCATGCCATATTCATGAAAAAACTAGTGAGGACGCATCTGTTTCGGCAACAATTACGATGGTTCTCACATGATTCACGGGCATAGAAAAGTAGCAGCAGTTCCCATAGATGGATTCAAACAGAGTACTTGCCCCAGAGGGGTCGATAATAGGCAAGGTTCGGATAATTAGACACAATCCAAACTACCATTAAACACTAGCTGGGGAAACTATTTCATGCCTCGATCTAATTTGGGCTGGACAAGAGACGAACCTTGCCCTGAACATCATCGAGGACGTCCCGCAGCTGCTCAATCCTGTGAACCTTCATGAAGACAACCTTGTGGCCTTGCCACTGATAAACTTGTTTGTGGAGGCATGCCACGTCATCTTCCTGCGTAAGCTTGACAAGAATAGTATGCCTCACAAACGAAGGAGTAGCTTTGAACTTCTTGTGCTTCAGTACACCTTGGACAACACGCCTGACAACAGCGAGGCTGGAATACAACTCTTCATTGGTATAACCGCAAATGGCTTCCATGATCCAACAGCCTAATAACTATGTTTTCCCAGTGCGTACATTCAGGTCATCCGCCTCATAGCGAGTGACATGTACAAGCACACAATCCTTGTGTGCATCAGGGTTCCTATTGAAGCAGAAACAAATTCTGAATTACTTTTCAGTATAAGAAACACAAGTTATTTAAAACACTATGTATAGCATGGCATCAAAGCAAATAAAATTTTGCATTATTAATCACCACATACTTAGATGAAAAACCACAATCGAGATCGGCAAAGAAGAAAATCACCTTGGGCAGCTCAGCGGGGGGGGGGGGGGACACATCCTTGAAGGGGGAAAACTGCTCCTGCAGTGCCACGGGGGCTGTAACCTCAAACGGGGCGTTGACCATCTCAGTAGTGGCCGTGAGCATATCTGGGGTCGGCTCGGTGGCTGCCTCCATATTCTTGGAGCTCTCTGTGTCGTGGGGATATCTGGGGTTGGCTCGGTGGCTGCCTCCATCTTCTTGGAGCTCTCTGTGTCGTGGGGATCAGTCTCCCGCGTCTGCTCCAACATCGGCAGATCTTTGCCTGGTTCTCCTTGGTCCATCATCAAACTGACGAATACTAGGATCCCACTGAAAGGAAAACACAATCGCAATGACAATGAAACAAACAAGAGAGTGAGGATCGGTTACTGCTTTGCAAAAGTTCTTTTTTTTCTCTGAACGAAAATATACCAACATCACGGATCCGCTTACCTTCCTTTCGTTGGGAGAGAAGAACAGTGGAATATGCGAGTGTTGCCTTTCTTGAATACGGTGAGGGAGAAGGCATTCAGCGAAGAGTGAAATGATGGTTGCTTCATCCGTCAAACTTAGACTACGGGGAGGTGGGGTTTTGTGATACGACGGCTCGTTACTGCTGTGCTACAACTGGGGTGACTCTCCGCCTGCATACTGCCTTCTAATTTGGTGGATGGCATTTGGGCCCGCGCGCTACATGGCCCACATGTCGGTGAAAGAAAGTATAACGTCATTCAGTAGAGGGAGACGTTTCAATGACCTAGGAGGAGGCAGAAGCGGTAGAGTGTCTCCACTGTACTAGTAGTAATTGTTTTTATGGGTAGTTGTAGAGTGTCTCCACTGTACTACTAGTAATTGTTTCTCTGGGCCCAAGACAAAACAGCCCATCCACACTAGTAAATAGTAAAATCAATTTCAGAGGCCCATATATTTACTGAATGAGAGGCGCTACCCACACCAAGCACACCGCCCCCCCCCCCAAAAAAACATGGGTGCTCTTCTTCCTCCTCGCTCCCACCCACCTCACGTCAGCTCGCTCCACTCATACCCCCAAGTTCCTCACCTCACTCCTACAGAAAACCCCATCTCCCCTTCTTCCTCACTACTACAGAAAAGCCTTAGCTCCCCTTCTTATTCACTCGCACTACAACTAGGCTTGTCATTCGTTACTCTGCTCAAATCCGTAAGCGTGACGCGACGCGCTCGAGGAAAATGGAGTCGGCTGACCCCAGTGCCAAGAAGATGAGGCTCCCACCAGCAGCGACGCCTGTTGTAGATCCTGCACCCAGCAGGGCGGGGAGAAGTGGCGACCCCGCCCCCACAGGATCCCAGGAACCCATAGAATCTCGGGTGGACCGCATCAGCAATCTCCCGGACGCCGTCCTTGGGGAGATCATCTCGCTTCTCCCCACCAAGGATTGCTGCCGCACCAAAGTCCTCTCAATTCGGTGGCGCCCTCTATGGCGCGCTGTGCCGCTTAATCTCGACTGTCGTCAGCTCTCTCTCTCTTCAATGATTTTGAAATCCCCAGAGCCATCATCTCCTCCCACCAGGCTCCGTTCAAAGCCTCTGCATCTCGTCATGCTACTTGAGCAAGCATACCATGCCCTGCACGGTGGACGGCTGGCTAGAATCCCCTGAATTCACAAAATTACAGCTGCTTGAGTTCTACTTTTCCCCTGGAAATCACATACCACATACCGAATGCCATGAACTTGTGCCCTCAGCACCGATGTCCATCTCGCGGTTTTCCTCCTCTGTCCACACCGCCACCTTTGCACTGTGCTACCTACTAGACAATCTGGTACTAAACCTTCCACTCCCATTTCTCAAGAAACTTTCACTTGTGCGGGTTCGTATAACGGAGGCCTCATTGCACAGCATCATCCACTCCAGTTGCCCTGCCCTGGAGTGCTTGGTTCTTGTTTTCACAGTTAGAATCGGTTGTCTCCAAATAAAATCACCTAACCTTGTAAGAATTGGAATTTCTTTTGACGGAAGGCAGCTCATCATCCAAGATGCCCCTTCACTTCAAAAGTTGATCCTTGATTCTAGTTATTCACCTTTGCAAATAACCGTCCCCTCTGCACCTAAACTGGAGACCTTGGGTGTAATACATGATCTCTGTGCTCATTTCAATATGGTGTTTGGCTCCACAGTTCTTCAGGTACTTTATATTATCATCTACACTTGTAACCATAAGCTGCATTTTAAATTTTTGCACATAAGTTATATATCATCTTGGAGTACACATTTTGTGCTAATATTATGTTTTATGCTCAATGAAGAGTTTCTCCATGGATGGCCTATCAATAGTGCTGGATTCTGTCAAGATCTTATATATCCAAATGAATAGTTTTGAACTAAACGAGATTATTGGCTTGCTGCAATGCTTTCCATGTCTGGAGAAGTTGTATATAAAGGTGATAATTTCACGCACATTGGAAGCCCGCATATAGTGTACTAGAATTAACCAATCAGTTGTTGCTCCTTCGACACTCTTTTTTTAGACCTTAACTGTTTTCAATCTTCATGTCTATTTAGGCAACAGGACGAGGTAATAAAGTTATAACCAATCTGTGGATTTATAAGCATCGGCAGTTTCTCACTTCTCATGAGATTCGATTGAAGACAATAACGCTATAACGATATGTAGACAACCGTGCAAACACTAGATTTGTGACATCCTTCCTGCTGAATGCGAGGTTACTGTTGTCCATCAGGCTTAAGTTTATTAGCAACATGGTTTTGACGGAAGGGTATGTCGAAGAGCAAAAGAAGGAGTTTCAGGTGGGCAAAAGAGCTTCTGAACGTGTCGGGCTTCTATTTACAACATATTGTGGTCATAATCCAGTAAATTTTATGTCACGACCGGTTTTCAACAAAAATGTTTATTGAGAAAACCAATCTTTAAATCCCAGTATAGGAAATGTCATCCTTTCTGGTAGACAAAAGCTTGATAAAGAGAGAACCAGTAGCATCAAATATATTACAGGGTTGAGCTGAGGCTGCTCAACAATTTATTACAGACTCGCCAATATATTACATATGGGCGGTTGTGACAAGGGGGTGGGGTGACATGCTACTAGCTCGATGGAAAAGTGGTGGAGGATAACTTGACTTCTACTGGCAGTACATCGAGCGTCGAGGTGAGGCTCAATGAATTTATTCGGGATTGCGGAAGCGGATAATACAATGACCAAGACAAGATCGCACGGGACTGACTGGGACTCCTCTAGGCGTCGGACTCGCTATCAAACTCTTCATCCATCAGATCGCCTTCATCAGCATCTGGCCAAATCAACAAGCCAGGTGAGTACTTGAAAGTACTCGCAAGACAGTTCGGACAAAAGATATAATCAATGAATGCATGAGTGCGTCGTGAACAAAGTATGATACTCAAATAACAACGGTAATATTGCAGAACTTGATGTATCAAAATTTAATAACTGAAAACCGATCGGGTGTCTAGAGCGACGCCTCGAAAGGTAAATAAATAAAAATGCATGCCGCAGTCAGGCGTCTTAGCGACACCACATAAAGGGCTTTAAAAGAAATGCCACAGTCGGTCGTCTGGGCGACATCACATAAAGGGCTTTAAAAGAAATGCCACAGTCGGACGTCTGGGCGACATCACATAAAGGGCTTTAAAAGAAATGCCACAGTCGGACGTCTGGGCGACATCACATAAAGGGCTTTAAAAGAAATGCCACGGTCGGACGTCTGGGCGACATCACATAAAGGGCTTTAAAATAAATGCCACAGTCGGACGTCTGGGCGACATCACATAAAGGGCTTAAAAAGAAATGCCACAGTCGGACGTCTGGGCGACATCACATAAAGGGCTTAAAAAGAAATGCCACCGTCGGACGTTTGGGCGACATCACATAAAGGGCTTTAAAAGAAATGCCGCAGTCGGACGTCTGGGCGACATCACATAAAGGGCTTAAAAAGAAATGCCACCGTCGGACGTCTGAGCGACATCACAGACAGGGCTTTAAAAGAAATACCACCATCGGACGTCTGAGCGACATCACAGACAGGGCTTTAAAAGAAATACCACCGTCGGACGTCTGAGCGACATCACAGACAGGGCTTTAAAAGAAATACCATCGTCGGACGTCTGAGCGACATCACAGATAGGGCTTTAACAAAAGCAAATAACAGGTACGCCACCGTCGGACATCTGAGAGACATCACAGACAGGGCTTTAACAAAAGCAAATAATAGGTACGCCACCGTCGGACGTCTGAGCGACATCACAGACAGGGCCTTGTAGTAAATGTAAATAACGAGATTAGTCCATCCACAAGAATAATCTTTTAACCGGATTTATTACACATAAATCCCACCGGAGTTTTTGTCACTGAGGCTGAATACCTGACAAGATAAGATAATTATAGTACTTGAACAAAGTACAAGATAATTGAAAGATTGAGACTTTGTAGAGTTTGGAAGAACTGAACACAACCAACGGATTTCCGTAGTCACGAAGGACTAGTTCCGTTTACGGTATTTCAGTAGAAACACATTTAACTAGTACACACCCGTTTCACCTCACGATGCCAGGAATCACCCTGAACAACGTCCAAGAAAAACTTTGAGACGGGGAGGCCACAACCTCGAATAGCATGGGATCAAATTTCTATACGCGCGCTCTAAGGGGTGCCCCCCTCTCGGTCCCAACTGGAAACACCCATGCCCCCTGACCGGATGACGGGCTTTAATCCAGGGCCATGGAACCCTCATCCCGGCCTCTCCACTTGGTGTTTACCAGGAAAACGATTTGCAACTTACTATGCCATATTCCTTTCGGAAAACATGTGACAGTATAGGATGGAATAAATGGGAATGTGAATCAAGTCATGACGACACGGGAGTCAAATAATCTGGCATAAGACTGGCATGTCACAACATTGCCATCTTACCCATCCTCATACCAACACATGGCTTTGCAAATATGTATCCAACAACATAATGCTTTTCCGAAACCTACTTTCCGATTATGTGCATGAGATATGTCATGCAAAGTGATGTTCATAAACATGCCATGACTATACTAAAATGCAAACATGCAACTGCACTCATCATATCAAGAGTTCAAACATGCTTGCCTAGTTCACAGTAGTCGGAGTCTAACTGTGCGAAGTTTGCAGCTCCTTCACCTCCTCTGGTATCTATAGTATAAGTAAAAAAAATATGTACGCAACGTAAATACCGTGAGTGTACAGAAAAGTGTTCCACATATTTTTCAAATAAATATGATAAAAAACTAGACAAAAATCTAAAGAGAACAGAAAAATAATTAATCAAAAATACTTTTATAATCAAAAGTTATAAGAGTTTTGGTCCAAGGACCCATCTGTAATGAAACAGAAAGTTTCCAGGGGGCTATGCAGAAGAATCCAGAAAAACGGTTCAGAGAGGAAGCGTATTTGCCAGAGTACACCTTCTGCAAACGATTTAAAAAAAAGAGAGGCTGACGGGCGGGTCCCACCCGTCAGGTTTGAAAGTTCAAACAGGGGAGTCGGGGCTCGTCGGCGCCTGAGAGCCGCGATGGTCGCCGGCGGCGATCCACAGCAAGGCAGGGAGATCGGAGTGTACCTCCGTGATCAGGGCACCATTCCGCGTCTGTGGGAGGTGGTGGTGGTCGCCGACGAGTACCACGTCGGCGGCGATGCTTGCTCCGGCGGACGGTGATTCGGGTGGTCGTGGATTTCGCCGGAGAGAGTTGTGGAGGTGGAATTGATGAGGGGGTTAGACTCGCGATAGTATGAGGAGGTATCCGATGAGGATAGGGCGCCGGAGATGGCCTTACCAGAGTGAATCACAGTGGGGGCCGAGGCGGAACGGAGTGGCCGGAGTCGGGGAAGGAGAGCTCCTCGTGGCTCGTTCAGTGATTATGCGGGGTCTGATGAGGTAGAGGAGGTGTGCCGGGGGCGAGAGTAGGCTCGGGGTGCTATATATAGCCGCCCCGAGGCGGTTGCCGAGAACGGGGTTCTCTGGCAAGGTGATTACGGCGGCGCTGTGGTTGCACGGGAGGTTTCAAAGGCTGAACGTCATCGTGGGTGTTCCATGGTTCCGGTTTGGTGCTAACCGCGTCGGTATTTGGGGGTTTAGGGGGAGCTCGACGGAACGGGGCGGCGCGGGCCCATCGACGGCAGGGAGCGCGCTCTGTGCGTGCCGCGCCATGGCGATGGTGCTGCATGCGTGCGCTGGCAAGGAGGTGGCCACGCGGAGCCACCAGCACGCTTGGGCGGCGCCAAACGGCGTTGTGCCGCCGTTCTGCTTCCTGTCGGCCGCTACGGCGCTGCGGCCGCCGCAAGACACGCCGGCGCAGGCGGGCCAGGGCGCCACCAACGCCAGGAAGGCGCCAAGCGCGCGTGTGAGGCTCCGGACAAGCAAGCCTGGCCGTGAGCTACGTGCCAAGCGCACTTTGAGATCGTGACTGAAGTTACTGACGAAGATCGACACTGAACTTCTGAATTTAACTGAATATGAACAGAACAGTGCATGCAAGGTGTTCGACAAAATGATTCAAGTATGTAGGGATTTTTCCTTGAGCTGGTTTTTGGTGGAGGGGCCTCTCATTGTATCTAGAGGCTGCCTGAATATTTGTGGAATTTTTGGAGAGGTGTAGATATGAATTTCACCAAATTTGGCAAATCTGGTCCAAACTTGCAGTGAGTGTAATTTGAAATATTTGAACAGAAGAAGAGTGGATCAAGATGGTTCTGGGTTGTGGGTACAAAGGACTATCCAGGGGTGTTGAGTTGAAGTCCAAAATCAAAAGCATTAGGGCACTTGCTTTGCAATCCACCTAGGCTCAAAAGGATAGACAGATTTATTTTGGGAGGAGAAATAGTTGGAATAAAATCCAAAAATGGATTTTATTTGTTAGGACAGAATGTTAGGGTTGAACTATATTGGGAGGAGAGGTTTTGGGAAAATTTTACCATGGGTGGCATGGTAAAATTTTGAATGGATCAAAACCAAATAAAGGCCCAAAACAAAAAGGGTTTTCTTTTTAAAAGAAACCAAATCCAGGAAAAGGATTTTTGAAAGGGAAAACTTAGAGGATGGTTTTTAGGAAGGGTTTAAATGACCTCCTTTCAAACCAAGCAAAGCCCTTTTGAAAAAACAAACCACCAAAAATTTTGGTGTGTCACAACACCTACCCCCTTAGGAAAAATCTCGTCCCCGAGATTTCAGTTGATCCTTAAACAGGTGTGGGTGCTCTGTTCGAAGAAAATCCTCGCTCTCCCAAGTTGCTTGATTCTCGGTGTGATTACTCCATTGAACTCTGAAAAACTTAATGGTTTTCTATCAGGTCCTCCTCTTAGACTCTTCTAATATTTTTATCGGGTGCTCCCGGTAAGTGAGGTCTGGTTGCACGTCAATATACTCATGTGAAACTTGCTTCTCTGGGTTGCTTATGTATTTTCTCAACTGCGAGATGTGAAATACGTTGTGGATACCGGATAAGTCTCCGGGTAGGTCCAGCTGGTAGGCTACCTTGCCTTGTCGGGCCACTATATGAAATGGTCTGATGAATCTTGGTGCTAGTTTCCCCTTAATCTTGAATCGTTGCAGGCCCTTCATAGGAGAAACTCTCAGGTATACCATTCTCCGGGTTCAAAGCTGATTTCCCGAAGCTTTCGGTCGTAATAACTCTTTTGCCGACTTTGAGCTGTTTTGAGTCGTTCTCTAATTGTCTTAACTTTCTCCTCGGCCTCCTTGAGCATATCTGGGCCAAAGATATGGCTGTCTCCGGTCTCTGACCAATTTAGCGGGGTACGACATCTTCTCCCATATAGAGCTTCAAAGGGTGCCATTTGCAAGCTGGCTTGATAGCTGTTGTTGTATGCGAACTCTGCATATGGCAAACTTTCTTACCAACTGTTCCCGTAGGTGAGGACACAGGCTCTTAGCATGTCTTCTAGGATTTGGTTTACGCGTTCCGTTTGTCCATCAGTCTGGGGATGGTATGCGGTACTGAAGGCTAGTTGGGTTCCCAGTGCCTGTTGTAGGTGATCCCAGAATGTAGAGACGAACTGTGTGCCTCTATCAGAGATGATAGTCTTAGGGACTCCATGTAGGCAGACGATACGGGCAAGATAAAGTCTGGCTAGTCTCTGAGCGGTGTAAGTTGTTTTTACTGGAATAAAATATGCCACCTTGGTTAATCTGTCGGTTATGACCCATATGGCATCGTTTCCGTGTTGTGACCATGGCAGTCCAATGATAAAGTCCATTCCAATCTCGTCCCATTTCCACTCGGGTATCCTATTTGGCTGTAACAGTCCGGCTGGTTTCTGTTGCTCGGCCTTGATATGTTGACAAGAGTCACAGCAGGTAATGAACGTGGCTATATCTCTCTTCATACTGTGCCACCAAAAAATTTCCTGAAGGTCTTTGTACATTTTTGTCCCTCCAGGATGGATTGAATACGGAGCTGTGTGACTTTCAGTTAATATCTGCTGTTTGAGGTCCTTGACATTTGGTACGCATAGCCTTTCTCCATACCACAATATTCCTTGCTCATCTATGTTGAATTCTGAGGCTCTTCACAAACTCACTTTTCTTTTTATGCCCTCAATGCTGGGGTGTCCGTGTTGGGCTTCCTTGATACTTTCCATTAGGGTAGGCTGTAGTTCTATATTCGACACACTGCCTTCGGTAACCATTATTAGATTGAGTAGGCAAATTCTTGTTGAAATTCTGGCCTCAATTTTGGTATATTGTCGTCGTCCGTGCTGGGATTTCGACTAAGTGCATCTGCCACAACATTGGCTTTTCCGGGATGGTAGTGGATTCCAACATCATAATCCTTCACCAACTCTAACCAGCGTCGTTGCCGTAAATTTAATTCTGATTGTGTGAAAATATACTTAAGACTCTTATGGTCTGTTTATATCTCGCAACGATTCCCAAGTAGGAAGTGTCTCCATTCCTTAAGTGCATGGATGACTGCTGCTAATTCCAGGTCATGGGTGGGGTAATTCTCCTCATGCTTGCGTAGTTGTCTAGAGACATATGCAACTACCTTGCCTTCTTGCATCAGTACGCATCTGAGGCCTTTCCGGGATGCATCACAATATACCTCAAAATTCTTGTGTATATCTGGCACAATTAGTACTGCTGCCGTTGTTAATTTTCTTTTTAGCTCTGGGAAGCTTTTCTCACATGCTTCTGTCCATTCAAATTTCTTGCCTTTCTTGAGCAATTGTGTCATGGGCTTTGCTATAGTGGAGAATCCTTCAATAAATCTCCGATAATAGCCTGCCATTCCCAAGAAACTCCGTACGTCCGTTACGTTAGCTGGCGGTTTCCAGCCAAGTACGGCCTTGACTTTTTCCGGATCTACTGCAATACCTTCTTGGGTTAGCACGTGGCCCAGAAAACCTACCTGCCTTAGCCAAAATTCATATTTGCTGAACTTGGCGTATAGTTGATGTTTCCTGAGTTCTCCGAGTACAATCCTAAGATGTTCGCCGTGCTCTTCTGGTGTTTTGGAATATATCAGAATATCATCGATGAACACCACAACAAACTTGTCCATATACTTCATAAACACTTTGTTCATGAGGTGAACAAAATGTGCGTGGGCGTTGGTTAGCTGAAATGGCATTACGGTGAACTCATACAGCCCATATCTGGAGGTGAATGCGATCTTGGGAATATCTTCTGTTCATACTTTTAATTGGTGGTATCTTGATCTCAAATCAATTTTTGAGAAGACTTTGGCATGTGCGAGCTGATCGAATAAATCATTTGTTCGGGGCATTGGGTATTTGTTCTTGATTGTGACCATGTTGAGAGCTCGATAATCAATACACAATCTCATTGTTCCAGCCTTCTTCTTGGCAAATAAAATTGGAGAACCCCAAGGTGAGGAGCTGGCTCGAATGTATCCTTTATCCAATAATTCTTTTATTTGCTTCTTCAACTCTACCAATTCGGATGGTGCCATTCTGTAAGGTTTCTTGTAAATAGGAGTGGTTCCGGGTGCTAGCTCAATGCTGAATTCTATCTCTCGGTCTGGTGGCATGCCTGGTAGTTCTTCTGGAAATACATCTGGAAATTCACATACCATTAGAACCTTGTTCAGCTCAAAAACGTCCACCTTGTTTAATCTAGGTTGCCGAGGTATTTGTCTCTCTCTGACTGAAACTTTTATCTTCTTCCCTTGATGGTGGGTGAGAATCACGGTACGGTTGAAGCAGTCAATGAAACCTTTGTTGGTGGTCAACCAATCCATTCCTAGGATGACATCCAGTCCTTTGCTTTCCAGTACAATAAGGTTGGCGTAAAATTTCAATCCTTCAAATTCAATAACCACACCTTGACAGTAACTCTGGGTTACTTGCTTAATCCCAGGGGACTTGACGATCATTGATTTTTCCAAGGGAAGCATCGAAAAATTATTTTGCAAAGCAAAACTTTTCTAAACGAATGAGTGAGAAGCTCCAGAATCAAGCAAAACCATGGCAGGTATTGTGTTGACGGGGTACGTACCGAGTACGATATCTGGGGCATTCTGTGCTTCCTCTCAGGTCACGTGGTTTAAGTGACCTTTCCGGTGGTTGTTGTTGGGGTTGAAATTGCTTCGCTTTGGTGACGAATTATTTCCACCATTATTGAGCTTCAGGTTTGAGTTCCTTGGCTTGGGACACTGCTTGGCATAGTGCCCTTCTTCTCCACAAGCATAACAGGTAACGCCTGGGCGATAGGTGAACTCTTTGTCTCTTGCATGGAAATTCTTGGTTGGACGTGAATTATTCGTCGGGGTTTTGTGTGAATCCCCCTTCTGAAATTTCTTCTTGCTTCTGTGATTGCGAGTAAAAGTAGTCTGGTCCCTTTTTCGTTTGCGGAAATCTTCCAGGCTACGTCGCTCATTTTCCAAGGTAATGGCCTTATCCACCAGTGTTTTAAAATCTGGAAAGGTGTGCACAACCAGCTGGCACTTAAGGGCGGGTGCCAGGCCTTCCAAGCTTTTTTCCATCTTCTTGCTCTCGGTCATGCGTTCTTCATTGGCGTAGCGAGACAGCAGAGTGAATTGGCTGTTGTATTCTAACACTGTCATGGCTCTTTGCTTGAGTTCATCAAATTCCTTCTTCTTGATTTTCATGACGCTCTTAGGAATATGTGCCCCACGAAAACCTTCTTTGAAATTTTCCCAGGTGATTTCATTTTCGTTGGGGTGCATGTGCAGGAAGTTTTCCCACCACGATGCAGCTGCACCTGTGAGATAATGTGGTGCATACAGTACTTTTTCACGGTCTGAACACTGTGCAATAATTAATTTTCTCTCCATGTCTCGAAGCCAGTCCTCGGCCTCAAGAGGCGTATGAGAAAATGTTGGTGGATGCGTCTTTTGTAACTCAGATAATTTGGATTGCGGTTGATATTGACCACAATTACTTCCCATATTGATGAATTGGTTCATCATTTCCTGGTGTTGCTGTTGACTCTGTTCATACAAACGATAAACTTGTGCAAAAGCTGTTTCACTGTCCTGTTGACTTGTCTGACCCTGAGTGAAATTCTGGTTCTGCGGTGTGCCATAATTTTCTTCTGGCTGAGTTGGCATGGAGCGCGTCCAAGGACGAGACATCTTTCACTCTGGGGATATATTTTTGTGAACTCGTAAGACAAGAAAGAGAGTCGCAAAAGTCAATAAAATCACACCCAAAGGACATTTTTAATCTCAAAGGTATTTGGAAACACACGATTGCGCGCGGAGAAGGACTAGTGCATATCTTACACGCAGGCATAATTATACATTACATCACTCAGGATATGCGTACATAATCCTGACATGTTATTTAAACTAGTGCACTCCTCCAGATCCTACATGATTCACAAACAGGCTACTTCTCACAACTTAAGAACATAAAAACATATTACACAAGATGATACATCGCATGGCGTCTATGCGTACTTAGTCGGAGATGGTGAGGATCTTCCTTGGCCTGCCGAGGGTGAGACGCAGAGACCCTGGGGAATCAACCTCCTCCTCGCTAATAGGTTCCAAACGAGAAACGTTGTGCTGAGCTGATGGAGCAGGTGCCGCAGGCGGAATAACACGAATACGAGTGAGTGGAATAGGTGGGGTAGCACGTATGGGAGTGGGTGCAACAAGTGGTGCAGAGCGGACGGGAGTGGGTGCAATAGTCTGGTTAAATTCCTCTGTGGTAGGCAGACGACGAGCAGAGGCGAGTATGGTAGGTGAGTGAGAGGCTGTGGATGACACAAAAGTCAGTGGTGGAGCGGTGTGCAGGAGTTCCCTCCTGTTAGCAGCAAAGCCATGAACTGAGTCCATGCGTGCAGCTACGAGGTCATCCACCATGCAGTCGAATGCTGCCTCCAGGGCTCGGAGGTACTCGACAAGCATCTCAAAGGCCTCGTCTCGCTCTCCTCTGGGGCAAGAGAAGGAGTAGTGACAGGTGTAAGGCACATGGCATGGAAGGTAGCGGTAGCGACGGGTCTTCATTGCAGGAAGAACATCCCGAAGACGTGCTATCGTCTCGCGGGCAGCCATCTGCATAGCATGCCTTTCTGTAGGCATGGCTCTCCCCATGAATCGGAGACGGCGTATTTCAGCATGGCCTCCCCTGAATTGCACCGCGGCCTGGTGCATAGTCAGACTGTCGTTGATCTTGTGTGGATAAAGTGTGAAGACTGGGCGCACGGATGGCCCCATCGCGACCTGAACGATGAAGGAGAGGAGTTTGAAGAACCCCTCAGGCACGTTGGCGAACATCTGAGACTCGCAGTCGTTGCCGGCCATCTACAAAAGTAGGCAAAAATTCTAAGTGGTCAGATCATAAATTCTATGCTGACTGTCAGAAAATGACTACATTTGTAAAAACATGGATAATTCTATCATGCTAATAACCAATTAGCGGTCACACCTAGTGGCTTCCTACAGTCAGCCTGGCTCTAGTTACCTAGTCTGTCACGACCGGTTTTTCTATAAAAATGTTTATTGAGAAAACCAATCTTTAAATCCCAGTATAGGAAAAGTCATCCTTTCTGGTAGACAAAAGCTTGATAAACAGAGAACCAGTAGCATCAAATATATTACAGGGTTGAGCTGAGGCTGCTCAACAATTTATTACAGACTCGCCAATATATTACATATGGGTGGTTGTGACACGGGGGTGGGGTGACATGCTACTAGCTCGAGGGAAAAGTGGTGGAGGATAACTTGACTTCTACTGGCAGTACATCGAGCGTCGAGGTGAGGCTCGATGAATTTATTCGGGATTGCGGAAGCGGATAATACAATGACCAAGACAAGATCATACGGGACTGACTGGGACTCCTCTAGGTGTCGGACTCGCTATCAAACTCTTCATCCATGAGATCGCCTTCATCAGCATCTGGCCAAATCAACAAGCCAGGTGAGTACTTGAAAGTACTCGCAAGACAGTTCGGACAAAAGATATAATCAATGAATGCATGAGTGCGTCGTGAACAAAGTATGATACTCAAATAACAACAGTAATATTGCAGAACTTGATTTATCAAAATTTAATAACTAAAAACCGATCGGGTGTCTAGAGCGACGCCTCGAAAGGTAAATAAATAAAAATGCATGCCACAGTCGGGCGTCTTAGCGACACCACATAAAGGGATTTAAAAGAAATGCCACAGTCAGACGTCTGGGCGACATCACATAAAGGGCTTTAAAAGAAATGCCACAGTCGGACGTCTGGGCGACATCACATAAAGGGCTTTAAAAAAAATGCCACAGTCGGACGTCTGGGCGACATCACATAAAGGGCTTTAAAAGAAATGCCACAGTCGGACATCTGGGCGACATCACATAACGGGCTTAAAAAGAAATGCCACAGTCGGACTTCTGGGCGACATCACATAAAGGGCTTAAAAAGAAATGCCACAGTCGGACGTTTGGGTGACATCACATAAAGGGCTTTAAAAGAAATGCCACAGTCTGACGTCCGAGCGACATCACATAAAGGGCTTTAAAAGAAATGCCACAGTCGGACGTCTGGGCGACATCACATAAAGGGCTTAAAAAGAAATTGCACCGTCGAACGTCTGAGCGACATCACAGACAGGGCTTTAAAAGAAATACCACCGTCGGACGTCTGAGCGACATCACAGACAGGGCTTTAAAAGAAATACCACCGTCGGACGTCTGAGCGACATCACGGATAGGGCTTTAAAAGAAATACCACCGTCGAACGTCTGAGCGACATCACAGACAGGGCTTTAACAAAAGCAAATAACAGGTACGCCACCGTCGGACGTCTGAGCGACATCACAGACAGGGCTTTAACAAAAGCAAATAACAGGTACGCCACCGTCGGACGTCTGAGCGATATCACAGACAGGGCCTTGTAGTAAATGTAAATAACGAGATTAGTCCATCCACAAGAATAATATTTTAAACGGATTTATTACACATAAATCCCACCAGAGTTTTTGTCACTGAGGCTGAATACCTGACAAGATAAGATAATTATAGTACTTGAACAAAGTACAAGATAATTGAAAGATTGAGACTCTGCAGAGTTTGGATGAACTGAACATAGCCAACGGATTTCCGTAGTCACGAAGGACTAGTTCCGTTTACAGTATTTCAGTAGAAACACATTTAACTAGTACACACCCATTTCACCTCACGATGCCAGGAATCACCCTGAACAACGTCCAAGAAAAACTTTGAGACGGGGAGGCCACAACCTCGAATAGCATGGGATCAAATTTCTATACGCGCGCTCTAAGGGGTGGCCCCCTCTCGGTCCCAACCGGAAACACCCATGCCTCCTGACCGGATGACGGGCTTTAATCTAGGGCTATGGAACCCTCATCCCGGCCTCTCCACTTGGTGTGTACCAGGAAAATAATTTGCAACTTACTATGCCATATTCCTTTTGGAAAACATGTGACAGTATAGGATGGAATAAATGGGAATATGAATCGAGTCATGACGACACGGGAGTCAAATAATCTGGCATAAGACTGGCATGTCACAACATTTCCATCTTACCCATCCTCATACCAACACATGGCTTTGCAAATATGTATCCAACAACATAATGCTTTTCCGAAACCTACTTTCCGATTATGTGCATGAGATATATCATGCAAAGTGATGTTCATAAACATGCCATGACTATACTAAAATGCGAACATGCAACTGCACTCAGCATATCAAGAGTTCAAACATGCTTGCCTGGTTCGGAGTAGTCGGAGTCTAACTGTGCGAAGTTTGCAGCTCCGTCACCTCCTCCGATATCTACGGTATAAGAAAAAAAATATGTACGCAACATAAATACCGTGAGTGTACAGAAAAGTGTTCCAAATATTTTTCAAATAAATATGATAAGAAAACTAGACAAAAATGTAAAGAGAACATAAAAAGAATTAATCAAAAATACTTTTCTGATCAAAAGTTATAAGAGTTTTGGTCCAAGGACCCATCTGTAATGAAACATAAAGTTTCCAGGGGGCTATGCAGAAGAATCCAGAAAAACGGTTCAGAGAGGAAGCGTATTTGCCAGAGTACGCCTTCTGCAAACGATTTAAAAAAACAAAAGAGAGGCTGACGGGCGGGTCCCACCCGTCAGGTTTGAAAGTTCAAACAGGGGAGTCGGGGCTCGTCGGCGCCCGAGAGCCGCGGTGGTCGCCGGCGGCGATCCACGGAAAGGCAGGGAGATCGGAGTGTACCTCCGTGATGAGGGCGCCATTCCGCGTCTGTGGGAGGTGGTGGTGGTTGCCGGAGAGTACCACGTCGGCGGCGATGCTTGCTCCGGCGGACGGTGATTCGGGTGGTCGTGGATTTCACCGGAGAGAGCTGTGGAGGTGGAATTGGTGAGAGGGTTAGACTCGCGATAGTATGAGGAGGTATCCGATGAGGATAGGGCGCCGGAGATGGCCTTACCGGAGTGAATCACGGTGGGGGCCGAGGCGGAACAGAGTGGCCGGAGTCGGGGAAGGAGAGCTCCTCGTGGCTCGTTCAGTGGCTGTGCGGGGTCTGATGAGGTAGAGGAGGTGTGCCGGGGGCGAGAGCAGGCTCGGGGTGCTATATATAGCCACCCCGAGGGGGTTGCCAAGAACGGGGTTCTCCGGCGAGGTGATTACGGCGGCGCTGCGGTTGCACGGGAGGTTTCAGAGGCTGAACGTCGTCGTGGGTGTTCCATGGTTCCATTTCGGTGCTAACCGCGTCGGGATTTGGGGGTTTAGGGGGAGCTCGACGGAACGGGGCGGCGCGGGCCCATCGGCGGCAGGGGGCGCGCTTTGTGCGTGTCGTGCCACGGTGACGGTGCTTCATGCGTGCGCTAGCAAGGAGGTGGCCACGCGGAGCCACCAGGACGCTTGGGCGGTGCCGAACGGCATTGTGCCACCGTTCTGCTTCCTGTCGGCCGCTACGGCGCTGCGGCCGCCGCAAGACACGCCAGCGCAGGCGGGCCAGGGCGCCACCGACGCCAGGAAGGCGCCAAGCGCGCGTGTGAGGCTCCGGACAAGCAAGCCTGGCCGTGAGCTACATGCCAAGCGCACTGTGAGCTCGTGACTGAAGTTACTGATGAAGATCGACATTGAACTTCTGAATTAATTGAATATGAACAGAACACTGCATGCAAGGTGTTCGACATAATGATTTAGGTATGTAGGGATTTTTCTTTGAGCTGGTTTTTGGTGGAGGGGCCTCTCATTGCATCTAGAGGCTGCCTGAATATTTGTGGAATTTTTGGAGAGGTGTAGATATGAATTTCACCAAATTTGGCAAATCTGGTCCAAACTTGCAGTGAGTGTAATTTGAAATATTTGAACAGAAGAAGAGTGGATCAAGATGGTTCTGGGTTGTGGGTACAAAGGACTATCCAGGGGTGTTGAGTTGAGGTCAAAAATCAAAAGCATTAGGGCACTTGCTTTGCAATCCACCTAGGCTCAAAAGGATAGACAGATTTATTTTGGGAGGAGAAATAGTTGGAATAAAATCCAAAAATGGATTTTATTTGTTAGGACAGAATGTTAGGGTTGAACTATAGTGGGAGGAGAGGTTTTGGGAAAATTTTACCATGGGTGGCATGGTAAAATTTTGAATGGATCAAAACCAAATAAAGGCCCAAAACAAAAAGGGTTTTCTTTTTAAAAGAAACCAAATCCAGGAAAATGATTTTTGAGAGGGCAAACTTAGAGGATGGTTTTTAGGAAGGGTTTAAATGACCTCCTTTCAAACCAAGCAAAGCTCTTTTGAAAAAACAAACCACCAAAAATTTTGGAGTGTCACATTTTACGACCCAGGATGTTCATTCTATGGAGCTGACCGATCCATTTGACAGTGACTGCCGAAAATAGTGGTGGATTTAGATGTTGTTGCCCTTTTCAACCTGGGTTTTTTTGTAAACCTGATGAACAATTAACCCTCGTGCTTTTGTACAGTTTGTAAGCTGGAGTTAGATGTTCCTGCCCTTTTCAACTCGGCTGTGACTGTCCTATTTTCTTTGAAACAAGGCAAATGGCTTGCCGTTCGTTTAATTTAGAGTGAAATATTGTAACAAATCCCAACCAAGGGAAATAACATCACTCTCGCCGGCTACTTGATCTCACTGTGCATTACAGAAGCCATGTGATTAGCCCCCTCCAGCACACACAAACTTATTTCGAACTAGCACATCAAATGGGATGTAAATTTTCATAGGAAAGGCTGCATGACCATGACAGGTTTGGATCCTGACATTTGGGACCCGTGAGGAAATAGCCTATCCAAGGTGGTGTCGACTTACTAGCCAGTCAACAAACGATTCTGCCTACCAGCCGTTGGACTGACATCCATCATCTGTCGTGTATCTTCTATCTCTTGTCTTCTTCTTCCTCCGGCCGCCCAAACCAAACCACCCCGTCGGCTCCGCCTGCTCCCGCCTCCCATGGCTGGCTACACCTCCGCCGCCCTACCGTACATACCCTCCAACACTGGCCAGTCCCTCCCTCTATTCCCCCACACGTCCTGTTATTCTCCGGCGACATCAGCCCCAACACGCACCCGCACCCGAACCAGTCAACCCTCGTACTCTTCTCTGCCTGCGACTGGACCAGCGCATCTTTGACGGCTCCTGTTCGTTCCGTCCGAGGCCTTGTCATCGTCCTCCGCCTTGCGGCCTTGGTTCGCTTGCCGTGCGCAATGCGCCGCCCTCTTGCATTGTCAACATCGTCAACAACTGAGAGGAACAAGGAGATGATTGTACATGGAGAGGATGACAGTAGGGACCCACCAACGTCATGGCAGTACGCAAGCAAGTGCCTCTATATTACAAGCCCAAAAATATGGTTCCTCCTAATGGTTGGACATCTGGGGCTCACGTCATTGTCAACATAGTCAATAACCGAGAGAATTACACTACGAGCGGCTGACACCAGGGACCCAGCAGGTCACGCAGTTTTTTTTGAGGAACAAGCAGTTGTTATTTATACTAGTTTTAGCGACGGGTTAGGGTAACAACGGGGTTGTGCGGGGGCTGTGGCCCATCTAGCCAGGGTTTTATTTATGTTTACCACATCATGAGCCGAGTTGTGCTTTTTCTTGCTGAAAATGGCTAGCCCAGCTCTATTTTTTAAAAGAAATACCCAAACAAGGCCTACTTGCTTTATCGGCCCTGCTAGGCTGCAAATCTTACAAGACGAGGAGAGTTTCATTCGGTTTGCCCAGAAATGGGCTGTACATTTTTAAAACACATCAAATCGGGAATTAGTTTCAATTTTTTTCATTACAAGATTTTAAATTCCATTGATTTTTATGCGTGGACAATTATTTGGATTTTATATTTATATAAATTATTTTTCAAAATAGTTTGAATGTGAATCAATATTTCTGGATTAAAAACAGTTGACCGCACCGAAATATGCAAAATTTCGTATACTGTTTAACTGTGGCCACAATATGGGGTGTAATGCTAACAAAAAGAAGATGGGCTCCAAAACAATTCTTAAGAATTAGCAAATGGGTTGTACATTATTAGAAATAATGATAGATGGGCTGTACGCTATTTTCCATAGATTTGAAGCTGACTTGTGCGCCTACTACAGGTTGACGCGTATGCTTTCATAAAAAAAAGTTTGATGCACATGCAACGCCCTGTCAACTTAGTCAACATACGAGAGCAGTGACTGTTGGATGTCCATCCAACGGCTATCGTGCTTCTTCAATCTCTGCTCTTCATGCTCCAACTGCTCAAACAAGCGCCGGTGGGACTGCCTGCTCCCTCCTCCCGTAGCTGTCTATGCTGCCGCGTAGGCCTCATGGCCCCACCATACTCCCATCGCTGGCCTAGCCATCCCTCTACTCACCCACACCCGCTCTTATTCTCCGGGGACGGCAGATGAACCAGTAAACCCTCATACTTCTCCGCGTGGGAAACAACTGCCGAGTATTCCCTGGCTCCGTGTCGTTCCCTTCCCGGGCCTCGCCGTTATCCACCGCCCTGGCGCTCTCGGCACGGCCTGGTCAACATGGTCAATGAACGACATCCATCGGAAGTGGACTGCACGCAAGGAAATGCCTCCTTATTACGCGCAAAATAATGATTCCTCCACCTGATAGCTAGGACCCACAGGAAGGGCCTCTGTATTTCACGAAAAAAACGTTCCCCCCGCTAACAGGTCGGACCCACCAGCTATATCTTCGCACGCAAGGAAGTGCCTCCTTGTTATGCCCAAAAAAATGAATACCTCCCTGCTAGCTGGGACCCACCATATTGTTGGGCTGACTTGTGGGCCTACTAAGTTGACAGTGACGGAGGGCTTTGTCAACTTAGTCAATAGTCCAGTGACCGTATGATGTCCATCCAACGACCATAGTGATTCTTCAACCTCTGGTCTTCTTGCTCCAGCCGCCCAAAGCAGCGCCGATCGTGCCACCTGCTCCTGCCTCCCATGGCCGGTTGTGCTGTCGCGGAGGCCTCACCGCCCCCATACTAATCCCACCACTGGCCAGGCCATCCCTCCACTCACCCACACCCCTTGTTATTCTGCGGCGACAGCACCCACACACCGCAGCCGAACCAGTGCACCCCCGTACTCCTCTCTGCGTGGGCATCCACTGCCCCGTCGTCCCCGGCTCCGTGTCGTCCCCTTCCTAGGCCTCACCGTCGTCCACCGCCGTGGTGCTCTCGGCGCGTTGTGGTCAATGGGGTCAACGACAGACTTCCATCGGAAGAGTACTGTACGTGGACAGGCTGACAACTGGGTCCACGGCAGCCGCAAGGAAGTGCCTCCTTATTACACGGAAAATAATTATTCCTCCACTGGACAGCAGGGACCCACCGGACGGGCCACCAGTATTTCGCGAAAAAAAATGTTTCCCCCTGACTGCTAGGACCCACCGGACGGGCCACCGTATTTCGTTAAAAAAATGCTCCCCCTGCTGTCAGCTCGGACCCACCGGAAGTGCCTCCTTATTAATGTACAAAAAAATGAATACTCCTCCTGCTAGCTAGGACCCACCTTGGTGGGAGGCTGACTTGTGGGCCTACAAAGTTGACGGGGATGGAGGGCTTTGTCAACTTAGTCAATATGAATGATTGTAGCTGCAGTGACCGTACGATGTCCATCCAACGCTCGTAGTGCTTGTTCAACCACTAGTCATCTTGCTCCAGCCGCCCAAATCAGCGCCGGTCGTGCCGCATGCTCCTGCCTCCCATGGCCGGCTGTGCTACCGCAGAGGCCTCACCGCCCCTACTATTCCCACCGCTGGCCAAGCCCTGCGGCGATGGCAACCTCACACCGTAGCCGAACCAGTGAACCCTCGTACTCCTCTCCGCGCGGGCTTCCACTGCCGCGTCTTCCCCGGCTCCGCGTCGTCCCCTTTATAGGCCTCGTTGTTGTCCACCGCCCTGGTGCTCTCCGCTCGGCGTGGTTAACGTGGTCAAGGAACGACTTCCATCGGAAGAGTACTGTATGTGGAGAGGCTGACAGCTAGGTCCACGACGGCCGCAAGGAAGTGCCTCCTTATTACGTGCAAAATAATTATTCCTCCACCCGACAGCAGGGACCCACCAGACGGGCCACCATATTTCACGAAAAAAACATTTCCCCTCTGACTGCTGGGACCCACCAGCTACACCTTCGCACGCAAGCAAGTGCATCCGGGCAAAAAAAAGCGATTCGCCCCCTCACTGCTGGGACCCGCCAGCTACACCTTCGCAACAAGGAAGTGCCTAACAGTCGGGACCCACCTGGTCGAAGCGTACGTAGCGTTGTCATTCTGGTCTCGAACGTGTACATACATATTGGTCGATGTAGAGGCGCGCACGTGTCGTAGTAAAGGCGCGCGCGTAGCATGTACACGTACGTACAACGGCCAGGGTGCAAGAAAGAAAATACGGCCACGTACGTACATACGGGCAGGGTCTCGAATGCCTACTTGCGCATACATATGGCCAGGGCTCTTGTACATGGATGGGTCGGAACGGAGAAACTGCGTCGTCGTCATGTTAATGGGGAGGGAACGGAATGCGTCATGTTCATCGGGAGGCAATGGAATGCGTCGTGTTCATCGGGAGGCAACGGAATGCGTGGGAGCCAACCGGCTTGGATGGAACAGGCGATGGAAACGAGGCCTGGCATACCGACTGGAGGAAACGGCCTTGTGTTCGACCAGCCACTTTCAAAACGGGATCCGGTTCATCGGAAGGGGTATGTCGTACCGCAAAATGGAGGAAACGAACATGTGTTGGACCTCCTACGGTCAAAACAGGGTCCTGTTGATCGGGAGGGGTGTGGCGTACCGCAAAACGGACAAAATGGACTTGTGTTGGACCGCTACGGTCGAAACGGGGGTCTTGTTCATTAGGAGGGGTGTGGCGTACCGCAAAACGGGACTCCACGGGATACTGTTCATCTCCACCGTCGACCTCCTCCAGCCTCCACGGGCTACTGTTCATCCACCATCGACCTCCTCCAGCCTCCACTTGCGACTGTTCATCGACGGGCTCCTGTTCATCTAGCCTCCACCGCGCGCTACTCCACCGGCTCCTGTTCAACCACCCCTCTCCACGGGCTCCTGTTCAACAACCCCTCCACTGCCTAGTGTTCATCCAGCCCTCCACGGGGTCGTCCTGTTAATCCAGCCATCCACAGGGTCCTGTTCATCCAACCACAACCAGCTCGATCAATCAGGGTCCTGTTCATCCAGAGGCAACGCCACGGGGTCCTGTTCATCCACCCCCACCGCTCACTGTTGATCCACCCCCCCCCCCCCCCCCGCAACGCTCACTGTTCATCCAAACCCCCCTGCAACACTCATTGTTCATCTAGAGGCAACATCGATCGGCTTCAGTTAGCAGCAGTAGAGAAGGAATCGCTCGATCGCTCGGGTTCAGTAACGCGTAGCCTGCAGTGCAATCGCTCGGGTTCAGTTAGGCGACGCCTTCGCTCGGGTTCAGTTAGATCCCAATGCTTACGTGTATGAGAGAAACGCGCATCGCTCTACCCCCGACCACCCACCGTAACCGGGAGCTCCCCGAAATTTTCCTTGCCCTCGCTTCTACCATGGTTTTTTCCGTCATGGACGTCCCAAAGAATGTCATGCAGCTGCGTCTCTGGCCCTCCCAGGACGAAAAGCCCATTTTTCGTCATGATTTTTTGTCATAGAAGTACGAGCCCACCACATCTATGATGATACCGGGTTTTGTCACAATTATCGTCATAGAAGTGTCATAAGTATGACAGAATTTTTTTCAGTTCGGCCCAAAATGTCACGTATGTGTCTTTTTTTGTAGTGCACCTTCGCAGAGAGCATGTTGAGGCCGGCTCCGCCTTCGACGCAGGTCCTGGTGTCCGCCATGTTGTAGATGTTGGGGGTCCAGAGCATTGGGAGCGCTCCTGCTCCTGCCGTGGTCGCTGGATGGCGAGGTCGGCCTTCGGCGCTGCCCAGTCCGGAGGAGCCCCCGAGCTCACCTGGGCAGCGCTTACTTGGCGGTAGAACTGCTTGATATGCCGATCAGAAAGTGGTGCCTACGAGCCGCCTAAGAGAGATGCAACGACAAGAGGTGTCGGCGCCGCGAAGTGCACAATGAAGAGGCTACGAAACTCCTCCCAAGAGCCCATAGAGGACTCCGGCAGGTGGAACAGCCAGGCACGCAGGGCTCCTACGAGAGCCATGGGGAGCTAGTTGGCCTTCACCTTGTCGTCTCCGACGACCGCTAAGACTGCCTCCTCGTATGCCTGGAGGAAGCCAGCCGGGTCCGCCGTGCCATCATAGCGTGGCGGCATCTCGGGATTGAACTAGGGCGGCGATTTTACCCGCCGAAGGGAGAGGGAGAAAGGGCGCAGCCCCGACGCTTCTTCAAAGGCGCCCGTCGGTCGATTCGATGGAGAAGCGCCCTCCATTTAAGCCGATGGCGCGATCTTACGGACGGGGTAGAGGATCCCTGACGCACCCCTACCTGGCGCGCCAAATGTTGGATTATGGGTTCCGCAAACCCTTGAAAGGTTCGAAGTCTGGGGTGCGTGCAGAGATCTCAACCTACCAAGCTGCCTACTCGCAATCCTCCTAAGCCTAGTGTGTCGGGTCAAAGAGACAAAGAGACACTACAGTTTATCCTAGTTCGGGCCACCTTGCGGTGTAATACCCTACTCTAGCATTTTACCCGCCGAAGGGAGAGGGAGAAAGGGCTGAGGATGAACTAGTATAGTGGATGAACTGGCCTCATGAAGGGAGGTGTTCTTGACCTCTAGAGAGCTGGTGAGGTGGTCGGGTCAGAATGGATCCGATCCTAGTACAGTGGATGAACTGGCCACAAGAGGTGAGGTGTTCTTGAGCTCTAGAGAGTTGGTGAGGTGGTCGGCTCAGAATGGATCCGGTCCCCGTCTGTGGTGGTGGATAAGTCCAATTTATAGTGGCCTTGGTCCTCTTCCCAAATGTTGGCGGGAAGGTATCCCACAACGACTAGATTTGAAAGGGGACAAGTAGTACATCCTATCCTGACTAAAGTAGTCATCGCCTATGAAAAGCCTCTGGTCGTGACGCTGCGGTGGGCTCAGTGATGACCTCCGTCCTGCCATCCTATCCTGTCTTGTTGCACCAGAATGGAAACCTTTGGCTTATTCCTTGGGACTCCGCGCCTGCGGCTTTCCACCCTTGCACCAAAGAGGAAACTGGCGCTCTGCGCCCCCTGGCGCCCGCCTGGCCTTGGTCGTCATGGCTCACGTTAGCTGAGCCTCGTGAGGTGCACCTTGCATAGAACTCTCTGCCCCTCGAGTGCTAGCCTGAGGTGGCTGATCCCCTAGGGGGTCATGGTGTCATCCGCCTCGCGAGGCTTGGCCCCTCGCGAGGGTCTTGAGTCATTGATGCTAAAGCTGGGCCATACCAGGCCGCCGAGGGAGCCACGCGGTGGGCCGCGGGCAGGTGAGTCTAGATACCCCCATATCCAGAACGCTGACACCCTGCTTACAACTGCCGGATCAGGATCTGTGAGGTTAAGTCCAGAGATGACTTAACAGGGCTGCTTAAGTCCAGAGAAGGTTTAACATCATGCGCCTATTTAAACCGTGGGTAATTCCCTGACAAGTTCCTTATTTATGTTCGCCAGTGTCTACAAGTTACTGATCGATCATTAGCTAGTTGTCACGCCCAATATGCGACCCTATCCAAAAGGAACTCGAAGGTCCCACCAAGGATAGACCCGCATATTGAAACGCTTTGCAAGGTGGATATCATTACATCAACATTACATAATAGATGGGGATACATACATAAGGCATACAATGCCACACGAATACAACAACACAATACATCAGAGCATCATCCGACTACGGATGAAACACAAATAGAAACTCAAACGACATCCACCCTGCTAGCCCAGGCTGCCGACCTGGAACCTATCCCCTGATCAAAGAAGAAGCAGAAGAAGAACTCAATGCAAGCAAGCATCGCTCTCGCGTCATAATCATCGCATAACCTGTACCTGCAACTGTTGTTGTAGTAATCTGTGAGCCACGAGGACTCAGCAATCCCATTACCATGGGTATCAAGACTAGCAAAGCTTAATGGGAAAGGAATGGGTAAAGTGGTGAGGCTGCAGCAGCGACTAAGCATATATGGTGGCTAACATACGCAAATAAGAGCGAGAAGAGAGCAAGCGGAACGGTCGTCAACTAGTAATGATCAAGAAGTGATCCTGAACTCCTACTTACGTCAAACATAACCCAAAGACCGTGTTCACTTCCCGGACTCCGCCGAGAAGAGACCATCACGGCTACACACGCGGTTGATGCGTTTTAATTCGGATCTGGTGTCAAGTTATCTACAACCGAACATTAACAAATTCCCATCTGCCTATAACCGCAGGCACGGCTTTCGAAAGATTATACCCTGCAGGGGTGTCCCAACTTAGCCCATGACAAGCTCTCGCAATCAACGAAGGAATAGACCTTCTCCCAGGAAGACCCGATCAGACTCGGAATCCCGGTTTACAAGTCATTTCGACAATGGTAAAACAGGACCAGCAAGACCGCCCGATGCACCGACAATCCCTATAGGAGCTGCACATATCTCGTTCTCAGGGCAACACCGGATGAACACTACGTACAACTAAAACCAGCCCTCGAGTTTCCCCGAGGTGGCGCTGCAAGTGGCTCTGGTTCGGACCAACACTTAGACAAGCACTGGCCCGGGGGGGGGCTGTAATAAAGATGACCCTTGGGTTAATTACTCCCAAGGGAAATATAGGTGATGGTGAGGCAAATGGTAAAAGTCAATGTTGGGCCTTGCTGGAGGAGTTTTATTCAAAGCGAACTGTCAAGGGGGTCCCATAAATTACCCGACCGCGTAAGGAGCTGTCAGGACCCCGACTCAATGCCACATAGATCTAGCATGTAACACTTCATATCACTTTGCGTCCTCACGCACGGTATTCCCACGGGTGTCGCCTTACCTTTACCCGGGACCATTTGCGCCTTTTGGCACACGTATATGACAGTGTCGCTAGCATCCATATGATAAGGAGCCCGGGCTGACATGGCTAGTCGTAAACCCAAAGTGGCACAAACTTACAGGGACAGGCATCCATGACCCAGCATCGAACGTGTCGGTCATCAGCGAGTGAATCCAGGCTGTAGCACTGGGCTAGCAGGACTCCGGTGAACCGGGCTGTAGCGGGCTAACAGGACTCCGGTATTCATCGCGTGACATTTCCCCGAAGGGACAGACACAGGAACGAAGAAGGACACATGCCGGCCAGCCTAAGTGTTCCGGAGCAGTAGCAAGCTACCATGGCTCGGTGGAAACACTAGGAGACATTTCCCGGTAAGAGAGGCTACTAAAGATAAACAACTAGATAGTCAGATCCCACACATACCAAGCATTTCAATAACATACACACAATATGCTCGATATGTGCAATACAACATGGCATCACAAAATGACTCTACGACTCAAGTAGTTTATTCAATAGGCTCCGAGGAGCGAGACATTACAAACATGGGTCTCATGACCCAACAATCAGAGCATACAAGTCAAAGCACAAGCGGAAGCTATCATGTCTGAGTACAAACATCTATAAATGAAAAAGGCTGAGAAGCCTGACTATCTACCAAATCCTGCCGAGGCACAAGATCGTAGCTGAGGTAACAAGCTAAACGTCGAAGACCACGCGGAAATACTAGTGAGACTGAAGTCTCTCTGCAAAAACATAAAATAGGCAAACGTGAGTACAAATGTACCCAGCAAGACTTACATCAGAACTATCTACATATGCATCATTATCAACAAAGGGATGGTGGGGTTTAACTGCAGCAAGCCAGCTTTGACTCAGTGGCTATCCTGAACTACGACTGCAAGTAACTCTTTTGAGGTGGCGCACACGAGTCCACATATTCACCATATCAATACACCACTATGGATCCGCTCCCGTCTCCCTACGAGAATGCCATCCATAGTACTCACGCTTATCTTGCGTATTTTAGAGTATCCACTTTCACTTGTCTATGAACTGATATAAGCAACCCAGAAGTCCTTTTCCGCGGACACGGCTATTCGAATAGATCATATTAACCCTGCAGGGGTGTACTTATTCACACACGCTCTCACCACTTACCGCCGTTTACACGACATGTACTCGGCAACCTTCAAGCGGAAGCCCAACGTGGGTGTCGGCCACGGCCTACCTAAACACTCGAGTCTCTAGTCCAGGTTTATCGCCTATTCGGGTTCCATCCATGAGGAGATCCGGCCGGAGTTTCGCTCACAGCCCCAAACGATGTGAACATGGTTCCGTGACACCAAACGGGCGCCCGGTATACCCGGCCACGTGCCTACCGCATCACAGCCCACTCCTCCGGTCAGTGTTGTCCACGGCCTCCAGCATACTACAAACACCAGAAACTACTTGCAACTCCTGGACAGAGGACAAGGGTGATCAAGAAGCCGAGAGGGTCCATTGGTTTCGGGCCCAATGCGTGGTAGTAGCTGAATCATGGATCACAAACACAGAACTCAGTTCCTGAGGACGGCTGCAATGAGACAACCCACCATGTACTCCTACATGGCCTCTCACCGCTACCTTTACCAAATCGTGTTCACACACTTAGCTCACACACAGTAGGACATGTTCACACACCTCTGATTCATCCCCGATGAATCAGTCCTGACTCAACTCTAAGCAGTAGCAGGCATGACAAACAAGCATGAATGAGTAGGCACAACAGGGCTCAAACAACTCCTACTCATGCTAAAGGGTTTCATCTATTTACTGTGGCAATGACAGGTCATGCAAAGGATAAAGGGGTTCAGCTACCGCAGCAAGTAACAGATGAATCGATGTTGTCCTAATGCAGTAAAAGAGAGCAGGAGCAAGAGAGTAGGATTGTATCGGAATGAACAAGGGGGTTTTGCTTGCCTGGCACTTCTGAAGATAACATTGAGTCTTCATCAGTGTCAACGATCACATCATCGGTATCACGTCTATCGAGAGGGGACAAATACCGGCAACATAGAAGGGAACACAATCAATGCAATGCACAATATGATGCATGATCATGACATGGCAAAATGAATGTGTTTTGAGCTAATGCAACTAGCAATAGATTAAATGAAGTTGGTTTGAATACAAGATTCAACTTTGAACTCCATATGTGATTATTCAAATGCCATTTAATTGATTTGTGCTAAACAGCAGCTATAAGTTGTTCTATCATGCATGAAAATGGTACAGATGGATTCCTTGAATTTTTCTGATAATTTTTCATATATAAATTATATAATTTGGAGTTACGGTTGAATTTCTATGAATTTTAAAAGTTTTAGGCATTTTCTGAAATTTCCTGAATTATAAAAAATCCAGAAAATACTTATTGCGTCAGCATGACATCATCATGACGTCAGCAAGGTCAACTGGGCTGGCTCGGGTCAAACCTGACCAGTGGGGCCCACTGGTCAGTGACTATGACTAATCCTAATATAACTTAAACCTAACCTAGTTTAATTAGCCGGGCCGGGCCCGCCGGTCAGTGAGTCAGTGGCTAAAAAATTAGAAAAACTAAACTAATTAACAGGGGGCTGGCCCCACCTGTCATCGACCCAGGGGAGGTCAAACCCCTGGTCAACAGGGCCTAACCCGCCGGCGGTTCGTCGCCGGTGGCAATAGGCGCGGCGGAGGGCGCGGGCTCGCTCCTCCGGCGTCCAAATGGACGGAGGAGAGCGGCTACGGGGAGCTGGAGCTCACCCGCGCCCGTTTCAGCAAGCAGCAGCAGCTAGGGCGGCCGGAGACGATGGCCTCGAGCTCGGCAGCGGCAGTCGGAGCTCGGGCGTGCTCGGTTTCGGCGTTACACGGCACGGCGGGCGCGGCCGATGGGCTCTACGGGATGCTGGGGTCACCAGGAACACCCGGAGGCAACGAGCGCAGGCGGAGGAGCTCGGGAGCACGGAGCTCACCGGCTATGGCGGACGGTGGCTTCGGGTGCTCGTGGGGCGGCGGCTACAGGGCGCGCGCGAGAGAGAGAGAGGTGAGGGGAAACGACGGCGAGCTCACAGGGAGGCAGCGGGGTGGCTCAGTGGGCTCGGGGATGCTTCTGCGACGGAGAATTGACGGCGGCGATCTCCGGTGGCCGACGAGGGGAACGGCGATGGCGGCGGCGTTGCAGCGTGTCCGGAACCTCGTGGCTCGGTGGAGGGGAAGAGGGGGTCGAGGCGGAGCCTCTGGGCTGCTCAAGGGAACAAGGGAGAGACCATGGCCGCGGTGGTTCTAGTCGGCGGCGGCGGCTCCGTTCGGTCGCGGGAGGGAGAGAGAGCAGAGGGGGAATAGGGACGGAGGGAGAGCGAGAGGGGTTCCGGGGAGAGTGAGAGAGAGGCCAGGGGTGTCGTGGCGTCTCCAGGCGCATCGAGGAGGGAGGCAACCAGGCAGGAGGTGGCCAAGCGCGACGGCGGTGCTCGCCACCGAGCTGCTTCGTACGCTGGCACGGGAAGAAGACAGGAGAAGGGGGGCCAGGTGGGCTGGGCCGCGCAGGTGGGCTGCACAGTGTTGGGCTGTGGGTGGCTGCCAGGTAAGCTGAGGTAAATTCTCTCTCTGCTTTTATTTATTGTTCTGTTTCTCTTTTCTATTTCTGCAATTTGTTTTTGGATTTGATTTAAAATATCAAATCATTTTATAAAATCCTGGAAATAATTATGTGTGCTTTCTGAATTATTTCAGTGACCCTTAACAATTTCCAACATTTATTTGAACATTTAAATTATTTATAGTATTCAAATGCCCAAAGTCAAATACAATATGGTTTATTCAAAAAATCCAAAAATGTCTTGGAAAAATATCCATCATCTCTGGATATGGTTTTCACCCTTTTCCGGTGATCATGAACATTTTTGCAAACCAATTTGGGTTCTTTGAAAATATTTTGAAGTTGAACCTATTTGCAATGCTTTGGTGCTAGGGCTTGGTCATCCCCATTTCAAATTTCATACAATTTAAACATGTTGCACACATGAAGCTAGCCTAGAGCATTACCAGAAGCTAGGGATGTGACAACTCACCCCCACTAAACAAGAATCTCGTCTCGAGATTCAAGCGTAGGGTAAGGTGAAGGGGAAACGCAAACTAGTATAATCTTCACGATCCAGGGTGCACTTCAGTTGAACGTTGATTCATTCACCATCATTGTCTCGAAGTCTTGCTCTGAGAACTCCAACTAACATGACAACGAGAGGAAAGGAAAGATCCTAAAAGAATGGTTCTTCTCGAAGGTCGAACAACTCAGGATTAACTCACGGAATGAGACATAGCAACATCTCTCGAGCTGAGAGGCGAAGCACACATCCATAGGAATGGAGTGAAGCAGATGACGAAGGTTCACTAGGTAGACCACAATTTCACGCTTAAGAAGGTGGTAAACAATTGTCAACATAGCGAGGAGTTGAGTTGCCATGATACCATAACGATACACCTTAGGGAAGGTGACTCGTAGAGATATCCCCTTAAGTGGCAAAAAGAATTACTTTTGATTCAGAGATCATTGAAACTCTTTAAACCAGCCTAAGGCAATTCTCGAGCGATCATTTGGAGGGGGTCGGTAGAATGGCATACTCGGACTTGGATGATGTGGATTACCTTGTTGAAGACAATGTAATGGATGAATTTGCTTGCCACCGGAAATGGAAGAGACCCATGGTAGAATGGCACATTGGCGGTGCAAGCTAGGAACAAAATGCAAATGCTAGGAATGATTCTGGTAACTGGGGAAGAACCCAACAATAAAGAGTGAATTCACTGTTGGAGTGGTTATAGCATAACCGACGAGACTAGGAGCAATCCCAGTTAGTGCCGGCGATAATACCTAGCGCTTGTGCGTGCTCTCAAGAACTTGAGCAATTCCATAATCATCAAGGTTTTACCAACATCCGTGTCAAGGGTCCGGTAACACAACTTACTACCATGATGAATGGTGATGGAGGATGCAGATGCAAAGGAAGATAACACCTTCTCAGATTTCACCCTTGGCGGGGCCAAGGAAATAAAATCTGGATGATCGACCGAGAGACATTTAGCACTCCGCTTCTAATGTTCTCCTTGATGTGCTAGTGTAACCCATTCATAGAAATGGTCTGGTATCTAGAACATCAAGTAAAGGTCGGACTTCGGAAAGACAAAAAATCATAAGGCACAACTAGGGAGTAAATCCTACGAAGTCCTTATGGGAAGGTGGCCAACTTCCTCAAATAAGATACTATAATAATAGGTCTACCGGATGGGTGTGTTGGCCACGACATCCACCTTACCGGTTATCGAGAGACCAATATATAGTTCTTGGGAAATGTTCCAACCATCACATCTGCTTGAGATTCAGATCTGGTTGGTGTCAGGATATTCCAGACTCATCGAGTCTAGGAAGAAAAACGAAAGTTTGCAACACAAATCGACGAGATGACGTTGCGAGATTCTTGGGAAATGAACTATGATAGTAAGCTCCAAAACATGAGCTGGTTCTGCTACAAACATGTGAACACGTTGTTCCAGACAAGCATGACCACAAAGTAGTCTTATAATAAAACACTACCGAGTTCAGGAGGGGGAACAAATCAATCAGTGGCTTGGTGTGCTCGGGACACCTATGGAATGGAGGTTGCAAGTCTCCGAACCACAGAATACTTCGCACGTATGCATGACTGATTTGGGATGATTCCAGAGGAAGCAAAACTAACTTTCTCAAATTCACGGCGGCAACTTTCACCAAATGCACGTGTATAAGAGGAAGTCACTCCTTACAACCGACATGCTTCATGAGCTAGCATGAAGAAATGCTTTCAAAAGTTTCCAACACTAGCTTAATGTTCAACAAAATCATGGAGGAGACAATGATGTTGTCGATGGGCTCAACAGCAATTCATCTGGGTTTCCTTATCACTGGACTTCCACCATCATGCGAACACGGTGATAGCATTGGTCAGACCCAAAAGATATAATGGTGTATGCTCGAGGGATCAACCACGGGTAAGACAACATTACGAGCATCGTTGGTACTGATTTGACTTGACGATGGCCCACACTCAAATCAAAGGATTGATAAGACAATGGGTCCAACAACTGATCACAGGGACCAATCGATGAAGATATCATCTTTCTTCAACACACACTACACAAGAATATCCCTTTGGAACGAACTAAGTCAGACAAGCTTTTATCTTCCAACTCTCCAAGTTGTTGTCTAGCTTAACCAACTAGCTCAGGGATATCTAACACCGATTCTTGGAGAGAAGGTGGTTCATAAGAAACCAATTTGATCACGAGCTCAACATAACGGTCAGGTGACGACCTGGTGATACTTCCGAGAAGACATTCAGAAAATCACGAACCACCGGTATGTTACTAAGCTCGAGAACAATCTCGCTTTTGAGGGCAAGACGATATGATCAAATGAGTGAGGACTTGACAAGATCCTAACTCATCAATCGAAGGGTGCACCGAAATAAGGACTAGGTAGCACGATCAGTCTTAGAAGGATGATTCAAAAACCAACACACTAAGAATGAAATTATTGTCCTTTAACTACCAAGCAACGAGGTTGCTGGGAGTATTGATTTCACACATCACAATTCATTTGTCGATATTCCGGTTGCATCAACACGAGGGCCGAGGAATGACTAATGATGGTGAGAAGTATCACTATGTCAAAATTCATGAGAGTTGGTGCAGTTCTCATGACAATTCTGACATAAAGGGGGTAATACTCCAAGGTAGAACAGAACCAAAAGCTGGATTGGCATTTGATCTGCGGAATACAACTAGTTTGACCCAATCCTAGATATGGACGAGGTACTGGAGTTTGTTTCTCCAAGTCATTCAGGACAGAATGGCTTGACGGACCACAAGGGTAATAGGCATCGATAAACGAATGCATGCATACCCTTGACTATCAATTGATAGACGAAGGTCAGTAGACAACTAAAGAGGGACAACTCAAAGGAACATATAATTTTCTGAGTTGTGGATGCATAGATTAGTATGTCGAGCGAGATCAACATTTCTTCCGGATAACCCATGCAGAAAAGTAGAACTGGCAGAGCCATAACATATAATGGAGAACTCATCAAGAGCACTCTGCTTGTGATCGTTCAGTTCAACGAGGAACTTCTGCCATAAGTAGTTCATGGTATTTGGAAGAAGGATGTACCACGAACCTCGAGGACTATCGCAAAGGTTACTAATATCCTAAAGGAACTAGCAAACCCTATCAACATGAAGTAAGTAGAGTGAATCTCGGGTTCAAAACCCAAGGAGTAGAATACCTACTACTAAGTAGCATCACGGGATGCTTTCGAGAATGATGGCCAGAATCATCACACTGGGAACACAAATCATGGCTAAATTACTAGATGATCCCCTAAGCACTTAGGGTCATAATAATAATTCCAACATATATGTCAAGGTAATAATTACCTCAACACACCGATTAGTGTGGTTAATCTGGCCCAAAGGAACATCGAAGCGGGAGGAAGGAATTTGCAAATGCATCAGACTACTTAGAAACCTGGGATGACTCGGACAGCATAACGGCTGTAAATGCTCAGAAAAGATTTGAGACATTCACAAAAATGGTGGCATAACCACTCAGAAGCACAATATCAAGGTTTCGAGATCAACAATTAACATACAGAAGTAGTAGGAACTGAAACGAGGCTTAAGTCCAACAATCTTATAAGTCTACAGATTAGCAACACGTGATCCTGATAGAAAGAAGAGATAGCCTAGTTCTTAATCCCCGTAGGAAAGATAAGATGACTCAGATCAGAAGGGCATAAAGTATAAGGAGTAAAAAGAGCCTTACGTTTCATCCCACAATCAATTCCCTTATATAACTAAAGAATTTCTAGACTCAACTTCGACCAGTTTGGCTTGGTAATCCTACAGGCAGTCAAGCTCTGATACCAACGCTGTCAGGACCCCGACTCAATGCCACATAGATCTAGCATGTAACACTTCATATCACTTTGCGGCCTCACGCACGGTATTCCCACGGGTGTCGCCTTACCTTTACCCGGGACCGTTTGCGCCTTTTGGCACACATATATGACAGTTTCGCTAGCATCCATATGATAAGGAGCCCGGGCTGACATGGCTAGTCGTAAACCCAAAGTGGCACAAACTTACAGGGACAGGCATCCATGACCCAGCATCGAACGTGTCGGTCATCAGCGAGTGAATTCAGGCTGTAGCACTGGGCTAGCAGGACTCCGGTGAACCGGGCTGTAGCGGGCTAACATGACTCCGGTATTCATCGCGTGACATTTCCCCGAAGGGACAGACACAGGAACGAAGAAGGACACATGCCGGCCAGCCTAAGTGTTCCGGAGCAGTAGCAAGCTACCATGGCTCGGTGGAAACACTAGGAGACATTTCCCGGTAAGAGAGGCTACTAAAGATAAACAACTAGATAGTCAGATCCCACACATACCAAGCATTTCAATAACATACACACAATATGCTCAATATGTGCAATACAACATGGCATCACAAAATGACTCTACGACTCAAGTAGTTTATTCAATAGGCTCCGAGGAGCGAGACATTACAAACATGGGTCTCATGACCCAACAATCAGAGCATACAAGTCAAAGCACAAGCGGAAGCTATCATGTCTGAGTACAGACATCTATAAATGAAAAAGGCTGAGAAGCCTGACTATCTACCAAATCCTGCCGAGGCACAAGATCGTAGCTGAGGTAACAAGCTAAACGTCGAAGACCACGCGGAAATACTAGTGAGACTGAAGTCTCTATGCAAAAACATAAAATAGGCAAACGTGAGTACAAATGTACCCAGCAAGACTTACATCAGAACTATCTACATATGCATCATTATCAACAAAGGGATGGTGGGGTTTAACTGCAGCAAGCCAGCTTTGACTCGGTGGCTATCCTGAACTACGACTGCAAGTAACTCTTTTGAGGTGGAGCACACGAGTCCACATATTCACCATATCAATACACCACTATGGATCCGCTCCCGTCTCCCTACGAGAACGCCATCCATAGTACTCACGCTTATCTTGCGTATTTTAGAGTATCCACTTTCACTTGTCTATGAACTGATATAAGCAACCTAGAAGTCCTTTTCTGCGGACACGGCTATTCGAATAGATCATATTAACCCTGCAGGGGTGTACTTCTTCACACACGCTCTCACCACTTACCGCCGTTTACACGACATGTACTCGGCAACCTTCAAGCGGAAGCCCAACGTGGGTGTCGGCCACGGCCTACCTAAACACTCGAGTCTCTAGTCCAGGTTTATCGCCTATTTGGGTTCCATCCATGAGGAGATCCGGCCGGAGTTTCGCTCACAGCCCCAAACGATGTGAACAGGGTTCCGTGACACCAAATGGGTGCCCGGTATACCCGGCCACGTGCCTACCGCATCACAGCCCACCCCTCCGGTCAGTGCTGTCCACGGCCTCCAGCATACTACAAACACCAGAAACTACTTGCAACTCCTGGACAGAGGACAAGGGTGATCAAGAAGCCGAGAGGGTCCATTGGTTTCGGGCCCAATGCGTGGTAGTAGCTGAATCATGGATCACAAACACAGAACTCAGTTCCTGAGGACGGCTGCAATGAGACAACCCACCATGTATTCCTACATGGCCTCTCACCGCTACCTTTACCAAATCGTGTTCATACACTTAGCTCACACACAGTAGGACATGTTCACACACCTCTGATTCATCCCCGATGAATTAGTCCTGACTCAACTCTAAGCAGTAGCAGGCATGACAAACAAGCATGAATGAGTAGGCACAACAGGGCTCAAACAACTCCTACTCATGCTAAAGGGTTTCATCTATTTACTGTGGCAATGACAGGTCATGCAAAGGATAAAGGGGTTCAGCTACCGCAGCAAGTAACAGATGAATCGATGTTGTCCTAATGCAGTAAAAGAGAGCAGGAGCAAGAGAGTAGGATTGTATCGGAATGAACAAGGGGGTTTTGCTTGCCTGGCACTTCTGAAGATAACATTGAGTCTTCATCAGTGTCAACGATCACATCATCGGTATCATGTCTATCGAGAGGGGACAAATACGGGCAACATAGAAGGGAACACAATCAATGCAATGCACAATATGATGCATGATCATGACATGGCAAAATGAATGTGTTTTGAGCTAATGCAACTAGCAACAGATTAAATGAAGTTGGTTTGAATACAAGATTCAACTTTAAACTCCATATGTGATTATTCAAATGCCATTTAATTGATTTGTGCTAAACAGCAGCTATAAGTTGTTCTATCATGCATGAAAATGGTACAGATGGATTCCTTGAATTTTTTTGATAATTTTTCATATATAAATTATTTAATTTGGAGTTACGGTTGAATTTCTATGAATTTTAGAAGTTTTAGGCATTTTCTGAAATTTCCTGAATTATAAAAAATCCAGAAAATACTTATTGCGTCAGCATGACATCATCATGACGTCAGCAGGGTCAACTGGGCTGGCTCGGGTCAAACCTGACCAGTGGGGCCCACTGGTCAGTGACTATGACTAATCCTAATATAACTTAAACCTAACCTAGTTTAATTAGCTGGGCCAGGCCCGCCGGTCAGTGAGTCAGTGGCTAAAAAATTAGAAAAACTAAACTAATTAACAGGGGGCTGGCCCCACCTATCATCGACCCAGGGGAGGTCAAACCCCTGGTCAACAGGGCCTAACCCGCCGGCGGTTCGTCGCCGGTGGCAACAAGCGCGGCGGAGGGCGCGGGCTTGCTCCTCCGGCGTCCAAATGGACGGAGGAGAGCGGCTACGGGGAGCTGGAGCTCACCCGCGCCCGTTTCAGCAAGCAGCAGCAGCTAGGGCGGCCGGAGACGATGGCCTCGAGCTCGGCAGCGGCGGCCGGAGCTCGGGCGTGCTCGGTTTCGGCGTTACACGGCACGGCGGGCGCGGCCGATGGGCTCTACGGGATGCTGGGGTCACCAGGAACACCCGGAGGCAACGAGCGCAGGCGGAGGAGCTCGGGAGCACGGAGCTCACCGGCTATGGCGGACGGCGGCTTCGGGTGCTCGTGGGGCGGCGGCTACAGGGCGCGCGCGAGAGAGAGAGGTGAGGGGAAACGACGGCGAGCTCACAGGGAGGCAGCAGGGTGGCTCAGTGGGCTCGGGAACGCTTCTGCGACGGAGAATTGACGGCGGCGATCTCCGGTGGCTGACGAGGGGAACGGCGATGGCGGCGGCGTTGCAGCGCGTCCGGAACCTCGTTGCTCGGTGGAGGGGAAGAGGGGGTCGAGGCGGAGCCTCTGGGCTGCTCAAGGGAACGAGGGAGAGACCATGGCCGTGGTGGTTCTCATCGGCGGCGGCTGCTCCGTTCAGTCGCGGGAGGGAGAGAGAGCAGAGGGGGAATAGGGACGGAGGGAGAGCGAGAGGGGTTCCAGGGAGAGTGAGAGAGAGGCCAGGGGTGTCGTGGCGTCTCCAGGCGCATCGAGGAGGGAGGCAACCAGGAAGGAGGTGGCCAAGCGCGACGGCGGTGCTCGCCACCGAGCTGCTTCGTGCGCTGGCACGGGAAGAAGACAGGAGAAGGGGGGGCCAGGTGGGCTGGGCCGCGCAGGTGGGCTGCACAGTGTTGGGCTGTGGGTGGCTGCCAGGTAAGATGAGGTAAATTCTCTCACTGCTTTTATTTATTGTTCTGTTTCTCTTTTCTATTTCTGCAATTTGTTTTTGGATTTGATTTAAAATATCAAATCATTTTATAAAATCCTGGAAATAATTATGGGTGCTTTCTGAATTATTTCAATGACCCTTAACAATTTCCAACATTTATTTGAACATTTAAATTATTTATAGTATTCAAATGCCCAAAGTCAAATACAATATGGTTTATTCAAAAAATCCAAAAATGTCTTGGAAAAATATCCATCATCTCTGGATATGGTTTTCACCCTTTTCCGGTGATCATGAACATTTTTGCAAACCAATTTGGGTTCTTTGAAAATATTTTGAAGTTGAACCTATTTGCAATGCTTTGGTGCTAGGGCTTGGTCATCCCCATTTCAAATTTCATACAATTTAAACATGTTGCACACATGAAGCTAGCCTAGAGCATTACCAGAAGCTAGGGATGTGACAGGAACACAAAATCCGGGAACATAACACCGGTATGACGGAAACTAGGGCGGCAAGAGTGGAACAAAACACTAGGCAAAAGGCCGAGCCTTCCACCCTTTACCAAATATATAGATGCATTAATAATATAAGAGATATTGTGATTTCCCAACCAAAATCCTGTCCACCATGGGGCAATCTTCAACTTCACCTGCAACTAGCAACGCTATAACAGGGGCTAAGCAAAGCAGTAACATAGCCAAACAACGGTTTGCTAGGACGGGTGTCAAAGGTTAGAGGTTCATGGCAATTTGGGAGGCTTGAGGAGCAAAAGATAGGTAACGCAGCATAGCGATAGAACGAAGCAACTAGCATAGCAATGATAGTAATGAGATCCAGGGTAGCAGTCATCTTGCCTGAAATCCCGCAAGGAAGAAGAACGAGTCCATGAAGAAGACAAGCGGAAGTAGTCGAACGAATCCTCACAATCGCAACATTACCGGAACAAAGAAGCAACACCGGAAAGAAACAAACAACATAGTGAACACACAACACACAAGAATAATCATGGCATGATGCTCAATCAAGTATGATGCATGTCCGGTTTAATGAGGCATGGCATGGCGAATGCAACCAAACAATACTACAAGTTAAGTGGAGATCAATATGCAATGAGTTGCATATTAACAAAACACCACATCGATTATTTAGTTCTCTCTCGGTTTTGTACCCAACAATATTAAATGTAATTAAACATGGCAAGAGGTGAAACATATGAAAACTACCTATCTAGGCAAGTTTAAATGAGGCCGGAAACAACAAACAACAATTCCGGAAAATCCCCATATGCAAATTATGGATTCGGTACTGTTCTGCCCTAAACCATATTTTAAGTTTGTTAAACAGGAAAATAAAGTGGACCATGTCAAACTAGGCATTTTTCCACCCCATTTACATATAAAGTTTATTAAAAACGGAGCTACGGTTATTTAGTTATGAATTAAAGCATTTTAACATGGCATATTAGCATATTAAATACAACCAGCATGATAAACATTTTAAACATGGATGAAAATGGCATATTATTAATCTACACAATTTTCTGATCATTTTACATATATAAAACATTTTGATATGATGCACGGTTGAGGAGTTATTAAATGCATGAACTCTAGGGACTATTCTGTAAAACTGACAGACTCTAGAAAATTGATTAAACGTCCAGAACTGAAAAAAAAACGTTGCGGGCTGAAACTGGAGGCTGAGGGAGCTGCTCACATTGGGCCAAGCCCAGTCGGAGGGGAGGCCAAGGCAGCAGGCCGGCTTGGTGGGTTGAGGGCGCGGGGCCCGCGGGAGGGGAGGCCGGCTGGGCCGGTCGCTGACCGCGGCTGGCCTGGGCTGCAGCTGCGCCATGGCCCACGCGGAGGGGAGGCCATCGGCCCCGAGCGGAGGCCTGGATGGATCGGGCTCCTCCCGACCCGCGGCGGCGGCAACGCGACCTCCGGCGAGGCGGCGGGGTCCTGGCGGCTGGCGAGGCCGGGAACGGGTCGCGGGGCCCCAGATCGGGCGATTCCCGGCCGGCTAGGGTTGGAGGAGGCCGGCGGCGAGGTGCAAGGGCGGCGGCGGTCACCTGCGGGAGGAAGGGGTCGGCGAGGATTAGAGCGTGGGGAAGATGGGGAGGAACGGGAGGAGGACGGCGAGGTGGCCGGCGACCTGAGGGCGCGGCGGAGCACGGCGAGATGGCGGCGGCGCGAAGCGATGAGGGGGGCTCCGGCGAGAAGCTCCCGATCCCATCGGGTTGCTCGACAGGAGCGAGGCGTGGGGTCCTGCGCTCGAGCGCGGGCGGCGCTCGGCCCGGATCCAGCCCGGGGCGGGCCTCGGAGCGGGCCGCGAGGGCTGCGGGAGGTGGCCAGGGGCGCGGGTTGAGGTGGCGAGGAGGACGTGGCGCGCACCGATTGGAGGGGAGCGGCGGCTGGTGACGGCGCGGCCATTCCGGAGGCGACAAGTGGCAGGGAGAGGAAGGAGCTCGCCGGAAAACGAGGAGAAGGTGGGTTGGCTGCGGTGCAGATCCCGAGGAGGAGGGGTGGCTGCGGCTGGGAGGTTTGGCTGCTGCCAAAAATGGAAGGAGGGGAGTTTATATAGGCTAGGGGCTAGGGTTAGGGGGGTTTTCCATCCGTTTTCGGACCCAAGGATCACGATCGGACGGCTCCGGACAGAGGGGGGACTAGGTGGGCTGCAGGAGGGATTAGTGGGCTGTGGAGAGAGGCCTCGGACTGGGAGAAGAGAAGAGAAATGCAGCCCGACGGCAGTTTCCGGAGACCGAAAACGTCCGACGTAAATACCAGCAATGGTGCCGCTATATATTTAACGGTTGGGCTATCAAACGGACTCCGAATGCGACGAAACTTGGCAGGCGGCCTGTCTACACTATAATAAGACCGCGCGACAAGTTGCAACCCATTCCGAGAAAATTTTTATGCCACTAATAAAATAATATTACGGAGGTGCCGCGGGCGCATGCGAGTGTGTCTGGACTCCGAACAGACAATGGAGGGAACCGGGGAAACCCGAACGGATGCAAGTTTTGAAAAACATGCAGATGAAATGCGGATTATGACATGAGATGAGATGCATAACAAGAACAAAATGCAAACAACAGACAAAAACCCAACCACGGAGGAAATAACATATCGCATCTCCGGAAAAGGCAAGAGTCGGAGTTACGAATATGGAAAGTTGCATTCGGGGCGTTACAACACTCCACCACTACGAGAGGATCTCGTCCCGAGATCTAGGATGGCACCGGAGGGAAAAGGAAGAGGAAGATAACTGGTAAAACTAAGTTGCTTCTTCGACCAATGAGTGAAACCACGAACCTTGAGAGGTTGAGCAATTAGATATGAACGAGATTGCAAACAATCCGTTAGAAAAAAGGAACAAGGAGGATTACGAGAACTTGAAGGTTGCAAAGACATGAATGACGAGTAAAATGGACAACAAGGAATTCGAAACACTCCGGTTGAAACAAGATGAGAGAGGAAGAATTCGGGCAGCACTCCGGTTGAACATGGAAGGAATAGAACATGAACTTGACAAGATGAGAGGATACTTGATGAAAACACAACACTCCGGTTAAATGGATAAGCATGGAAAGAACACGATCCTCAATTCGAGATGATGAGTGAAGAGAGCAACATCACAATGCCTCTGGAATGAAAGAATAGAAGCTAGATTACTGGAATAAAAGAATGGAGAAGAAAATGCCAACTTCTGCCGCAAATGAACTTGGAAAGCACCCTTGCAAAGAAGGATTGAACGGAGTTGTTGGAAAATCAACAACGAAAAGCACAAGCTTGTTGTGGGCTTATGGCAAACATCTCAAAATGATGAGGTGACAACCGGCCACTAACGAAAAACAATTGCTTGTTTGAGATCAAAGAAGAGATGAAAACTGCTTTCACCGAGAAGGATATGGAGAAAGCTTGGATCATTGATAAGCACCACAAATAGCAACATTCCCAATGGAAGGCTTTAGGTGAAATCTATACCAAGATAACTCCAAAGAAGAGATTGATGGATTTAAAATACCTCGTTCTTGACAATATGTGAGTCATCAAACACGAACTCGAATTGTCAAGAATGACATAACACCACCTCAAAAGATAAGGTAGAAAGAATTGCACTTTGGAATGCAAGATGAAGAATACTTGAGCTCCTCAAAACAAGACATGTGTTTAGCACCATGTTTAATTTTGAGTATAGCTTGGCGGGTCATAACTTCAACAGAAATCTTGAAGAACAATTGAAAAATGAATAGAATCCTTGACGAACCACCATGTAGAGCCTCCGTGAAGAACTCCGGTAATGAAAGGATGATAGAAAGAAAGAGAAGTGAAAACACAAGGTGAAGCCTTGCGATGATTTAGATGGAGCTTCGTGACGAGATAATGCGGAAAACATGGAACTCCGAAAAAGAAAAGATGAAGCATTTCGAACTAGGAAATGTGACATGATGAACAACTCTGTACAGAAGAAACTAGATCACTTGGATGAAGCAATAATAAGAATTACGTTATGCGTATCCTTCACCAATTTAACTTGATGACAAGCAACGGATTTGGCATACTACTTATTCTTCTTGAGGGATTAAGGATAGAGATAGAGCAAACTTGAGAAGGTATTGATGGAACCACCGGTGGGATTTGGAAACAATGAATAAATTGATATGATAACAAAGGAAGTGAAATCTTGAACGAACCACCGTAAGAATTGAAAATGAAAGTAGCAAAGGCACAAATCACGGGGAAGAATTGGATAACGAATGAATATACTTGAGGGAATTTGATACAAGAGAACAAAGAGACCATGAACTGATTAGAGGATATTTGAACGATGCACCGGTATGATTTGGAGAACAAGAGCTGAAAGCTTGAATGAATAATTCTGAGGTGATGGGCTACGGAGAATCAATCTGAAAAGACTCTTGAATTGCTCCGGATGGGTGAAAAGAATTCTCACAATCCAAAACAATTATGAGAGTATGGCAATAACGATAGAACCATGAATCTTGAAGAGAATGGAGCAAGATTTAAGAGAAATTCTTCTTCGGTCTTCAAATGTTGAGAATGATGATGAGAACCACCATGAAAATTGTTGAGGCACTCCGAAATGAAAATTGGAAAGGTTGAACCAACGATGAAAAGAATTTGAAAGATCTTGGAGAAAGACATATGACTGATGATAATTCATTCTTACGTCAAACTTCGAAAAACTTTGGGAATGGCTCCGAGAAAATTAGAAGAGTCAGGTAAGATCCTGGGAAAAGACCTGTGGGTTAGGGCCCACTGAAAAGGAACACCGTTGAAATGATTACTTGAAAAGGAGATTGCACCGGTTGAATTAAATGACTTGAATGAGATAACAACCTCGAAATATCTTGAACAGATTGAGAATGGAAACACAAGTCTTTCGAGATATCTTGAGCACTCCAGAACAAATGAATAGCGAGAAGTGAAAGATTAAGAGGTGCACCGGTATTAAAAAGCATTTGACACGAGGAAAAGAATATGATCAACACTGAAAGCTTGAAATGGATCCACCGGAGAAGAAAAACAAAAGAACGAAGGATGATGAATTTGAAGCTCCGTTAGCATCTTCGTGAGAATCACCGGATAAGAACATTGATTGAAAAGAATGAAGAGACTTCACATGAATAAATGGATACTTGATCAAAATAAATGAGTCCTTGAAGAAAAGGGTGGGAGGGCGGGAAAACAAAGGCAACTTGGGGACGGATGAAACAAACACCGTTGAGAAAACTTAGAATTGATCTTGCGGATGGGGAGAATGATGGGATCATCTTGAAGAGAAGCGCACCGGTTGGAAAAGAATTAACATGACAACCTCAATGATCAAAGGGATTAGTATTCACATAGCAATATGAGAACACCAATTAGGAAAGGTATGGATTCAACACTTGACTTCGAAGCAACTCGAATACCACAAATAAAACAAAACAAAGGATTGGCTTGCAGAAATAAGCCGGAACAAACATATGATAGAGATTTCGTCCGAAGTTTTCGTGGTGGGGCCCACACGGGCTCGATTGTACAGCACCATCATGTACAAGGCAGTGCACATGACATACGAAGTGTCCCCGAACCAGCATAGCCAAGGGTTCTTTAAGACACAACGAGACCACTGTAAAAACGACCGTGGAAAGGCGGACCACTAGACGTCAAACCCCAATCTCATATCATGCATCTGTCGAAAAGATATTCTAGGAGCTACTTGAATTCCCACCTATAAAACTCCCGAAACTTTCTGGTTATGCAATCTGGTGTTGGGGATACAGGGGAAGCAATATATCTCACCCAAACTAACAATACCTACATCCAAGCTGTATCCATCCGTCAACAGATAACCAAGAAAACTTCAAAAATCGTGTACCTCAACCTTCGAAAAGCATCCGTTATACGAGTTATGGCAATACTCCCGAGCTCGCCCCAGTACTGGGTTATCGGGGTTATCTCACCAACAACTGCATAAAAGAGATTTTCGATGTCAGCAAAACTCAGGTATTCCAGAACTGCAACGATAAAATTGTGACGACAACACCTCAGAGCTCGACTCCCCAGGTCAAAGCCACATAAATAGACAGGAGGCACCAAGAACAATGTTCTCGTCGCAAAACCATCGGAACGATTCCAAGATACCCGCGTGATCCTAAAGAAAATTTAGTGAAATTTGAGGAGAGGAAAGACAAAACATTTACGTCAGGAGTCCTCACCAGAGCGATGAAGGGGGCTGAGGAGTAAAAAGAATCCTACTCTCCGATATATACAATCCTAAGACTCAAAATAGTTTTCTTCTAGACTCAACAACGGCCAACAATCAAGGGGGCTCCTATGGTCGGTCGAGGCTCTGATACCAACTTGTCACGCCCAATATGCGACCCTATCCAAAAGGAACTCGAAGGTCCCACCAAGGATAGACCCGCATATTGAAACGCTTTGCAAGGTGGATATCATTACATCAACATTACATAATAGATGGGGATACATACATAAGGCATACAATGCCACACGAATACAACAACACAATACATCAGAGCATCATCCGACTACGGATGAAACACAAACAGAAACTCAAACGACATCCACCCTGCTAGCCCAGGCTGCCGACCTGGAACCTATCCCCTGATCGAAGAAGAAGCAGAAGAAGAACTCAACGCAAGCAAGCATCGCTCTCGCATCATGATCATCGCATAACGTGTACCTGCAACTGTTGTTGTAGTAATCTGTGAGCCACGAGGACTCAGCAATCCCATTACCATGGGTATCAAGACTAGCAAAGCTTAATGGGAAAGGAAGGGGCAAAGTGGTGAGGCTGCAGCAGCGACTAAGCATATATGGTGGCTAACATACGCAAATAAGAGCGAGAAGAGAGCAAGCGGAACGGTCTCAACTAGTAATGATCAAGAAGTGATCCTGAACTCCTACTTACGTCAAACATAACCCAAAGACCGTGTTCACTTCCCGGACTCCACCGAGAAGAGACCATCACGGCTACACACGCGGTTGATGCGTTTTAATTCGGATCTGGTGTCAAGTTATCTACAACCGGACATTAACAAATTCCCATCTGCCTATAACCGCAGGCATGGATTTCGAAAGATTATACCCTGCAGGGGTGTCCCAACTTAGCCCATGACAAGCTCTCGCGATCAACGAAGGAAAAGACCTTCTCCCAGGAAGACCCGATCAGACCCGGAATCCCGGTTTACAAGACATTTCGACAATGGTAAAACAAGACCAGCAAGACCGCCCGATGCACCGACAATCCCGATAGGAGCTGCACATATCTCGTTCTCAGGGCAACACCGGATGAACACTACGTACAACTAGAACCAGCCCTCGAGTTTCCCCGAGGTGGCACTGCAAGTGGCTCTGGTTCGGACCAACACTTAGACAAGCACTGGCCCGGGGGGGCTGTAATAAAGATGACCCTTTGGTTAATTACTCCCAAGGGAAATATAGGTGATGGTGAGGCAAATGGTAAAAGTCAATGTTGGGCCTTGCTGGAGGAGTTTTATTCAAGGCGAACTGTCAAGGGGGTCCCATAAATCACCCGACCGCGTAAGGAACACAAAATCCGGGAACATAACACCGGTATGACGGAAACTAGGGCGGCAAGAGTGGAACAAAACACTAGGCAAAAGGCCGAGCCTTCCACCCTTTACCAAATATATAGATGCATTAATAATATAAGAGATATTGTGATATCCCAACCAAAATCCTGTCCACCATGGGGCAATCTTCAACTTCACCTGTAACTAGCAACGCTATAAGAGGGGCTAAGCAAAGCAGTAACATAGCCAAACAACGGTTTGCTAGGACGGGTGTCAAGGGTTAGAGGTTCATGGCAGTTTGGGAGGCTTGAGGAGAAAAAGATAGGTAACGCAGCATAGCAATAGAACGAAGCAACTAGCATAGCAATGATAGTAATGAGATCCAGGGTAGCGGTCATCTTGCCTGAAATCCCGCAAGGAATAAGAACGAGTCCATGAAGAAGACAAGCGGAAGTAGTCGAACGAATCCTCACAATCGCAACATTACCGGAACAAAGAAGCAACACCGGAAAGAAACAAACAACATAGTGAACGCACAACACACAAGAATAATCATGGCATGATGCACAATCAAGTATGATGCATGTCCGGTTTAATGAGGCATGGCATGGCGAATGCAACCAAACAATACTACAAGTTAAGTGGAGATCAATATGCAACGAGTTGCATATTAACAAAACACCACATCGATTATTTAGTTCTCTCTCGGTTTTGTACCCAACAATATTAAATGTTATTAAACATGGCAAGAAGTGAAACATATGAAAACTACCTATCTAGGCAAGTTTAAATGAGGCCGGAAACAACAAACTACAATTCTGGAAAATGCCCATATGCAAATTATGGATTCGGTACTGTTCTTCCCTAAACCATATTTTAAGTTTGTTAAACAGGAAAATAAAGTGGACCATGTCAAACTAGGCATTTTTCCAACCCATTTACATATAAAGTTTATTAAAAACGGAGCTACGGTTATTTAGTTATGAATTAAAGCATTTTAACATGGCATATTAGCAAATTAAATACAACCAGCATGTTAAACATTTTAAACATGGATGAAAATGGCATATTATTAATCTACACAATTTTCTGATCATTTTACATATATAAAACATTTTGATATGATGCACGGTTGAGGAGTTATTAAATGCATGAACTCTAGGGACTATTCTGTAAAACTGACAGACTGTAGAAAATTTATTAAACGTCCAGAACTGAAAAAAAACGTTGCGGGCTGAAACTGGAGGTTGAGGGAGCTGCTCACATTGGGCCAAGCCCAGTCGGAGGGGAGGCCAAGGCAGCAGGCCGGCTTGGTGGGCTGAGGGCACGGGGCCCGCGGGAGGGGAGGCCGGCTGGGCCGGTCGCTGACCGCGGCTGGCCTGGGCTGCAGCTGCGCCATGGCCCACGCGGAGGGGAGGCCATCGGCCCCGAGCGGAGGCCTGGATGGATCGGGTTCCTCCCGACCCGCGGCGGCAGCGACGCGACCTCCGGCGAGGCGGCGGGGTCCTAGCGGCTGGCGAGGCCGGGAACGGGTTGCGGGGCCCCAGAACGGGCGATTCCCGGCCGGCTAGGGTTGGAGGAGGCTGGCGGCGAGGTGCAAGGGCGGCGGCAGTCACCTGCGGGAGGAAGGGGTCGGCGGGGATTAGAGCGCGGGGAAGATGGGGAGGAACGGGAGGAGGACGACGAGGTGGCCGGCGACCTGAGGGCGCGGCGGAGCACGGCGAGATGGCGGCGGCGCGAAGTGGCGAGGGGGGCTCCGGCGAGAAGCTCCCGATCCCATCGGGTTGGTCGGCAGGAGCGAGGCGCGGGGTCCTGCGCTCGAGCGCGGGCGGTGCTCGGCCCGGATCCAGCCTGTGGCGGGCCTCAGAGCGGGCCGCGAGGGCTGCGGGAGGTGGCCAGGTGCGCGGGGTGAGGTGGCGAGGAGGACGTGGCGCGCATCGATTGGAGGGGAGCGGCGGCTGGTGACGGCGCGACCATTTCGGAGGCGACAAGTGGCAGGGAGAGGTAGGAGCTCGCCGGAAAACGAGGAGAAGGTGGGTTGGCTGTGGTGCAGATCCCGAGGAGGAGGGGTGGCTGCGGCTGGGAGGTTTGGCTGCTGTCAAAAATGGAAGGAGGGGAGTTTATATAGGCTAGGGGCTAGGGTTAGGGGGGTTTTCCATCCGTTTTCGGACCCAAGGATCACGATCGGACGGCTTCGGACAGAGGGGGGACTAGGTGGGCTGCAGGAGGGATTAGTGGGCTGTGGAGAGAGGCCTCGGACTGGGAGAAGAGAAGAGAAATGCAGCCCGGCGGCAGTTTCCGGAGACCGAAAACGTCCGACGTAAATACCGGCAACGGTGCCGCTATATATTTAACGGTTGGGCTATCAAACGGACTCTGAATGTGACGAAACTTGGCGGGCGGCCTGTCTACACTATAATAAGACCGCACGACAAGTTGCAACCCATTCCGAGAACATTTTTATGCCACTAATAAAATAATATTACGGAGGTGCCGCGGGCGCGTGCGAGTGTGTCTGGACTCCGAACGGACAACGGAGGGAACCGGGGAAACCCGAACGGATGCAAGTTTTGAAAAACATGCAGATGAAATGCGGATGATGACATGAGATGAGATGCATAACAAGAACAAAATGCAAACAACAGACAAAAACCCAACCACGGAGGAAATAACATATCGCATCTCCGGAAAAGGCAATAGTCGGAGTTACGAATATGGAAAGTTGCATCCGGGGCGTTACACTAGCCTACTAATATGCTCCTGGCAGTTCTAGTTGTGATGCAAGATCCAGAGGTGGCAGCTTTTTGAATAAAAATGCCTACCTTTTAAGAAACTGACATGCTATTCTGAAGAAAATGCCGTGCGAATCTGAAGAAACTCCCAGCAAAAACGTTCGCAAATGCCTTATCTCCTAACGAACGTTCATCATCTATTGCGATCCTACAGGTCCACTATCCGACGACTCGATCCTACATGAGTAACCAGCGGATCACACACGTAGCTCATCTGGATGAATCGAGTGCACTCGTTTGGCTGTCATGCCAATATGAGACCCAACACGGATGGGACACACCACTGACGGAACGGGACGACACAATCATAATTTCAGTTTTTCATTTTTTTCCACGGCAAGCTGATGTGCTAAGCCAAGCTTGCTTATGCATTGAATTTCGATGACCGCGATGGCTGTCACGATTCCTGCGACACACTGGTTCACCTACCTTCCGCCTATAATTACTGGTTCCCCGCATTCTCCTGTGGCACCATCACCCAACAAGCCCTATCCGCATAAGCCCCCACCATCCCGACGTCACTCGCCACTTGCCCTCGCTCTCGCCACGTCCGTCATGCCCTCGCCCATCCGCAATAGGCGACGCCGAAGGCGGTCACTGCCAGAACTAGTGTTCGGTTTTTCACAAGAAGGCAGAAGGATGGAGGAGGCATTCTATCGGTCTTTAGATGTCAATGTAGAGTATGATGACTTGTTGGAGTGCGACCGCCTGGCGAAAGAGCAGCGTATCGCCAATTTGCGCTGTCACCAAGGCATGGAGCAGTAGCACACCGACGCTCTAAGTCACGAGTAGAGCGCCCAAAACTGGCCCGACTACATGGAGGCCGGTGCCCGACAAATAGCCCTAGAGGCTGTCGGGCACGCATGCATTCGCGACGCCAAATGTTACTAGCAGCTCGTCAAGTGGGTTTCCCGCTTAGAAGCAGAAGCTTCAGTGGACCATGTCGGCATGGAAAGGGCCAACACACATGAGCAACGTGCCCTATCGCACGTCTGACAAGTTCGATGTGATGAGGAAGACGTCGGTGCTGGCGTTTAGCGTGTACCACAGATGGCGGCGGCATCGTCTAGTTAGCTAAGAGTAGGTTAGTACTTGCACACTACTAGCGTATTAGTTGGAGTACATAGTTAACTTGGCTATGATGGTTGTCAACATGGAAGTTCACTACTCTATATCTGGACTAGACCAGTTACTTTGCTCTGAATGTTGAACTTTTCGTTTCAACGTATGGAATGGGCTGTTATTTTTTTAAATGGGAAGCATTTGTCCGCCATGGGTTTAGAGGCTGACTTATGGGCCTACTAGGTTGACGCGTACACAATCAGGAGATGATTATACATGGAGAGGATGACAACAGGGATCCGCCAGGGTCATGGCAGTACGCAAACAAGTGCCACATTATTTCAAGCAAAACATTGGTCCTCCAAATGAATTTCTGACATCTAGGTCCCATGCCATAGTCAACATAGTAAATAAACTAGCGAATTGCACAACGAGCGGCTGACACCAGGGACCCAGCAGCTCGCCAATTCTTTTTGTTTTTGAGACGGAGCAGGGTGTCAACTAAGCTGTCCATGGCACTCTGACCTATATATCCAGCATTTTATTTTATGTTTACCAGAAGACCAGCGGAGTAGTTTTTTTCTTAAAATGACTAGCCTAGTTTTTTGTTCTTTTGCAGAATACCGAACTGAGGCCTACTTTCCATTATCAGCCCGGCTGGGCTGCAAATCTTTCAAGACAAGGAGAGTTTCATTCGGCTCGCCTAGAAAATGGGTTATTGGTAACGAGAAATGTGATGTACATTTTTGAAACACAGCAAACCGACAATAAGTTTCAAATTTCTTTTTTCATTTTGACATTTTAAATTCCATTCATTTTTATGCGTGGACAATTATTTGGATTTTATATTGATATAAAATTAGTTTTCTAATTAGTTTGAATGTGACTTGAAATTTCGGGATTAAAAATAGTTCGAACCGCACCAAAATATGTAAAATTTCATTGAATTTTTTAACCGTGGCCACAATATCTGTTGTAATGCTACCAAAAAGAATATGGGCTCAAACAATCCTTAAGAATTAGCAAATGGGTTGTAAATTATTAGAAATAATGGCAGATGGGTTATATGTTGTTTCCCACAGATTTGAGGCTGACTTGTGTGCCTACTATAGGTTGGCGCGTATGCTTTCCTAAAAAACGGTTGACGTGTTCGGAAGGCTGTGCCAACTTAGTCAACACAAGATAGCAATGACTCTTGGATGTCCATCAAACGACCGTCGTGCTTCTTCAATCTCTGATTTTCCTACTCCAGCCACCCAAGCCAGCGCTGGCGGGACTGCCTGCTCTGTCATCATGTGGTCGGTTGTGCTGCGGCGCAGGCCTCACCGGCCGACCCTACTACAATAGTTGGCCGGGCCATCCCTCTACCCACCCACACCTCCTGTTATTTTCTGACGACGCCAGCCTCACCCGACAGTAGAACCACACACAACCCTCATAGTCCCCATAGTGTGGGCATCCACTATTGTAGCTTCACCGGCTCTAGGTCGTTCCCTTCCTAGGCATCACCATCGTGCACCACGTAGATACCCGCGGCGTGGCGTGGTCAACATGATCAACAAACAACAGCCATCGGAAGAGGGATCTAAGTGGATATCCTGATAGTAGGGACCCAGATGGTCCATGGCGCACGCAAGCAAGTGTCACCTTATTACATGAAAAAATGAACCCCCTGATAGCTAGGACCCACTAGCTATATCTTCGAACGCAAGGAAGTGCCTCCTTATTAAGAAAAAAATAACGGCTGCTCCCCTTGACAACTGGGGCTCATCATATTTCGAGCCTGACTTGTGGCCGTACTCAGTTGACGTGTATGCAGGGCTTTGTCGACTTAGTCAGCAAATGATTCTATCAGCAGTGACCGTTGGATGTTAATCCAACGGTTGTTCTGCTTCTTCAACCTCTGATTTTCTTGATGCAGCCGCCCAAACCAGCTCGGCGGGACCATGTGCTCCTACCTCCTGTGGCCGGCTGTGCTGCCGCCAGGCCTCACCGCCCCCTCCTACTCCAACCACTGTCCAGGCCATCCCTGTACTCACCCACAACCACTGTTATTCCATAGTGACGGTAGCCTTACACCACAGCCGAACCAGTCAACCCTCATACTCCTCATCGTGTGGGCATCCACTACCGTGTCTTCCCCTGCTCCACGTCGTTCCCTTCCTAGGCCTCACTGTCGTCCACCGCCATGGTGCTCTCGGGGAAGCGTGGTCAACGTGGTCAACGAATGACATCCATTGAAAGACGACTATACACGGTGACGCTGAGAGCTGGACCAACCAGCTACATCTTTGGACGCAAGGAAGTGCCTCCATATTATGAGCAAAAAGAATGATTCCTCCCACTGATAGCTTGGACCCACCAGCTATATCTTTACACACAAAGAAGTGCCTCATTATCCTGCCTGACAACCGAGACCCACCAAGTAGAAGCGTACGTAGTGTTGTTTGTCTGGTTGCCAAACATACATACTGGCCGTCGGTGTGTCTACAACGATGAACCGTGGCCGAGCAAGCAGCGGCACATGTCGTAGTACAGTCCAGCCCCTATGTAGTAGTTAATGCAATCCCGTCTAAATGGAGTACACATAGATACCTCTACTCTCCAAAAACTATGGGCATGAACATTCATACGGGCGGGGTCTCGAGCGCGTACTCACGCATACGTACCGCATGGACTCGTGTACATGGAGATGGCTGCAATGGCATCGTGTTAATCGGCAGCTAACCGGCTAGGTCGGAACGAAGAAACAATGTCGTGTTCATCAGGAGGCAACGGAACGAGTCCTATTCTTCGGGAGCCAACCGGCTTGGATGTAACACCCGAAACAGGGTCTGGCGTACCGCAAAACGGAGGAAAATGGTGTCCTATTCATCCAACCTCGCCACCAGGAACCATTCATCCAACCCCACCACCGGGGTTTTGTTCATTGAAAAGGGTCTGGCGTACCGCAGTCGGAGGAAACGGATTTCTGTTCGAGCTCCTACAGTCGAAAAGCGGTCCTGTTGATCGGGAGGGGTGTGGCGTACCACAAAACAAAGGAAACACACTTGTGTTGGAGCTCCTATGTTCAAAACGGGGTCCTGCTTATCGGGAGGGCTATGGCATACCACAAAACGGGACTCCACGGGCTACAGTTCATCCACCGCCGACTTCCTCCAGCCTCCACGGGCTACTGTTCATCCACCATCGACTTCCTCCTGGCTCCACCAGCTACTGTTCATCCAGCCTCCACTGGCTACTATTCAACCAGCCCTCAAAGGGTCCTGTTCATCCACCCCCAACCGACTCGTGTGTGTGGTAGCCTCCTCGATCGGGGTTTTGTTCATCCAGCCGCAACAGCCTCTACTACCACATGGTCCTGTTCATCCAACCCCCACCGGGAACTGTTCATCAAACCCCCAAAAATGGTCACTGTTCATCAAGAGGCAAGTTCGACTGGCTTTAGTTAGCAGCAATAGCGAAGGAATCACTCAGTTTCAATTAACAGCCAAGGAATCGATCACTCGGGTCCAGTAATGTATCTAGTGCTATTGCTCGAGTCCAGTAAACGAACTCGTCACTCGGGTTTAGTTAGAGCACAACTCCTCACCCCCGATCACCTACCGTAACTAAGAAATCCCCGATATTTTCCTCGCCCTCACTTCTACCATCATTTTTTCCGTCATGGATGGCCCAAAGAATGTCATGCAGGTGCATCCCCGGCCCGCCCAGGATGAAAAGCCAATTTTCTATCATGATTTTTTGTGATAGAAGTAGGAGCCCACCACATCTATTATGATACATGGTTTTGTCACAATTATCGTCATACAAGTGTCATAACCATGACACAAAAATATTTCTTTTGGGCCAAATTGTCATGGATGTGTCTTTTTTTGTAGTGCCATGTGTAATCCTACTATCCATGGTGTCTATATAAACTAGAGGTTTAGTACGTAGAGGCTAGAAGAAGAACCATCATCCTACTCACCTAGGGTTTAGTTCATTTGATCTCATGGTAGATCGACTCCATAATCGTCCTATACACTTCAATATAATCAAGAAGGACTTAGGGTTTCAAGTCTTCGAGAGGGTCCGAACCTGGGTAAACATCATCTCCTTCGTCCACTGTTCCCCATTCATCGAAGATCCATAGCTCGGGACTCCCTACCCTGAGATCCGCCGGTATTAACACCAACATTGGTGCTTTCATTGAGAATTCCATTGTTGGATCGTCGAAGGACCAATAGCTTGCCTAGTCATCAACGACGACATCCACACCTGGTACACCTTGTTGCGACTATCGAGGACTTGGCTGAAGGCTCGCAATCACCAAAGTTGAAAACAGATTATGTCCGGGTTTCTGATCATCTTGTCCAAGCCCCAACTCGAAGCACAACCTTGATTCCGCACAACAGTACCTGGTTGACAGTCAGGATTCTGAGCCTGGTGCGCCGGATACCGTGATGGTGCAGGACACTGCCGCCAAAGCCCCAGACCAATAACCCATTGGGATGCAAAGTTTTTCCCACCCATCCCCCACATTGAGTACTCTCCAAATAACTCAAGGAATCCCGACACATGGGATCTAATGTACATAAAGCAATAGCTCGGAGAAATAGTCCACGATATCTTGGCTAGATTCCTCCTCATCAAAAACAGAATGATGGACTGCAGCGAACAGGAAATCATAGCGACCTTTCGGCTTAACTTCTGAGATGAAGGAATCTTGAATGCCCTTGCCCATCGCCATGTTCAAAACTTCGCCGAGCTATCAGATCTAGTACGCAAATATTGCACCAGGAAAAGCTCTTGATAGACTCAATAGACGCGCCTGGAGTCGGTCCATGCCGAAGAACCTAGAAAATATTGGGCAAAGCGCGCGCACCCACGATGGTCGGCCGAACATGAGACCGCTGAGAAAAAGAATAAACCTCTCATGGGACCCAGAATAGTCCTCGACAAGCTACTGGACAAACCATGTCCCATACACTCGGTCCTGCTGAACAAAAACCCAACCCACAACATTCGAGCTTGCTGGGTGGTAAGGAAAGTCGCGATGAATGGATAGGCTATCCTGGAAATCTCACCCTTCAGCAGATGTTCAACAGCACCCTTGGAAAGCAACACGGAGTTTCTAATGATCTACCAGACATTTTCCTCAAAGAATTATAGGAAGAGACCCCTTCAAGAGCTCAGTCAAATCCACCAAGTGTCAGCCATAAATTCATGGATGGATACACCAATCACCTTTGACGAGGAAGACGAGCCAAGGACCCGCCCCTTCCGAGCACCAGTCGCACTAGTCTGTCGGCGTTCTAGGAACCAAGGTTCCTAGACTTGCCTACCTGCGGCCCATGGCGCGGCTGCCTCGACAACCTGGTGCGGCCCATGTGCAAGACTACCAAGACAAGACCCTCGTGAGACCCCTGGCCTCATGAGGCGGATGACGCCAATGCTTCTAGAGGGAGCGACCTCCCCAGGCAGCCTCCTGAGGAGCGGAGATTTATATGTAGGTACCCAACCACATGAGGCTGCGATGACATCAGTTGTGACAACCAAGGCTAGGCGGGCGCCACCGGGTGCAGATGAGGCAGATTCCTCTTTGGTGATAAGGAGGCAAGGACAGGTGTGGGTTCCCAAGAAATCTCCCAAATGTTTCCATTCCGGTGCAACAAGAGCAAGACTAGGAGCTCGGCAGGACGGATGTCATTACCGAGGCCCCAACTGTGTCACAACTAGAAGCTTTGCACGCGAAGACCACCTTTTGTCAGGATTAGATGTACTACTTCCCCCCTTTCAAATTGGCCATTGTGGGATCCCTTCCCGCCTAAGTTTCAAGGGAATAGGACCAAGGCCACTATAAATGTAGGCTAGCCACCACCGTAAAAGGGATCCCCCGACTGATCTGATCTAACCCATTCCACCCTCACCACAACTATCGGCCTTTCTGGATATGGGGATACCCAGACTTGCCTACCTGCCTGCAGCCCACAGCGTGGCTCTATCAACGGCTAGGTATGGACCAGCTTCAGCACCAACAACTCAAGACCCTCGCGAGGTGGACGACACCAAGACCTTCAAGGGGATCAGCCCCCTCAGGCTGGCTTACGAGGAGCAGATATTTCTATGCAAGGCTCACCTTGCGAGGATTGGCTGATGTGAGCCATGACGACCAAGGCCAGGTGGGCGCCAGCAGGCGCAGAGTACCAGTTTCCTCTTCGGTGCAGAGGAGGCAAGCTGCAGGCGCAGTGTCGCAAGGAATCAACCAAAGGTTTCCATTATGGTGCAACAAGACCAAGACCGCCAGGACGACAGGACGGAGGTCACCATCGAGCCCACCGCATCATCACGACCAGTGGCTTTTGTAGGCGAAGACCACTTTATTCAGGTGATGTCTACTACACAACCTTCTTCTTATAGACGTTGTTGGGCCTGCAAGTGCACATGTTTGTAGGACAGTAGCAAATTTCCCTCAAGTGGATGACCTAAGGTTTATCAATCCATGGGAGGCGTAGGATGAAGATGGTCTCTCTCAAACAACCCTGCAACCAAATAACAAAGAGTCTCTTGTGTCCCCAACACACCCAATACAATGGGTAATTGTATAGGTGCACTAGTTCATCGAAGAGGTGGTGATAAAAGTGCAAAATAGATAGTAGATATAGGTTTTTGTAATCTGAAATAATAAAAACAGCAAGGAAACTAATGATAAAAGTGAGCGTAAATAGTATTGAAATGATAGGAAACAAGGCCTAGGGTTCATACTTTCACTAGTGCAAGTTCTCTCAACAATAATAACATAGATAGATCATATAACAATCCCTCAACATGCAACAAAGAGTCACTCCAAAGCCATTAATAGAGGAGAACAAACATAGAGATTATGGTAGGGTACGAAACCACCTCAAAGTTATTCTTTTGGATCAATCTATAAAAGAGTTCGTACTAGAATAACACCTTAAGACACAAATCAACCAAAACCGTAATGTCACCTAGATACTCCATTGTCACCTCAAGTATCCGTGGGCATGATTATACGATATGCATCACACAATCTCTGATTCATCCAACCAACACAAAGTACTTCAAAGAGTGCCCCAAAGTTTCTACCAGAGAGTCAAGAACGTGTGCCAACCCCTATGCATAGGTTCCCAATGTCACGAAACCCGCAAGTTGATCACCAAAACATACATCAAGTGGCACATGATATCCCATTGTCACCACAGATAATCACGGCAAGACATACATCAAGTGTTCTCATAAAAGACTCAATCCGATAAGATAACCTCAAAGGGGAAACTCAATTCATCACAAGAGAGTAGAGGGGGAGAAACATCATAAGATCCAACTACAATAGCAAAGCTCGGGATACATCAAGATCGTGCCATAGAGGGAACACGAGAGAGAACACGAGAGGGAGAGAGATCAAACACATAGCTACTGGTACATACCCTCAGCCCCGAGGGTGAACACTCCCTCCTCATCATGGAGAGCGCCGGGATGATGAAGATGGCCACCAGTGATGGGTTCCCCCTCCGGCAGGGTGCCGGAACGGGCTCCCGAGTGGTTTTTGGTGGCTACAGAGGCTTGTGGCGGCGGAACTCCCGATCTATGTTTTGTTCTAGAAGTTTTAGGGTACGTAGGTATATATGGGTGCAAGGGGTACGTCAGTGGAGCTTCGGGGGGCCCACGAGGCAAGGGGCGCGCCCTAGGGGGGTGGGCGCGCCCCCCACCCTAGTCACCAGCTCCCGTATCTTCTGATGTAAAGTCCAAGTCTATCCGGTGGCTTTCCTTCCAAAAATAACTTCTCCAGTTGATTTCGTTCCGTTTTCACTCCGTCTGATATTCCTTTTCCTCAAAAGACTAAAATAGGCATAAAACAACAAATCTGGGTTGGGCCTCCGGTTAATAGGATAGTCCCAAAAATAATATAAAAGTGGATAATAAAGCTCAATATTGCCCAAAACAGTAGATAATATAGCATGGAGCAATCAAAAATTATAGATACGTTGGAGACGTATCAAGCATCCCCAAGCTTAATTCCTGCTCGTCCTCGAGTAGGTCAATGATAAAAAAGATAATTTTTGATGTGGAATGCTAGTTGGCATAATTTCAATGTAACTCTTCTTACTTGTGATATGAATATTCAGATCCGAAAGATTCAAGACAATAGTTCATATTGACATAAAAAATAATAATACTTCAAGCATACTAATCAAAGTAATCATGTCTTCTCAAGATAGCATGGCAAAATAAAGTTCATCGCTACAAAATCATATAGTTAGGCCATGCTTCATTTTCGTCACACAAAGATGTTCCCAACTTCTATACCCCCGATGACAAGCCAAGCAATTGTTTCATACTTAAATAATCTCAAACTTTTTCAACCTTCACGCAATACATGAGCGTGAGCCATGGATATAGCACTATGGGTGGAATAGAGTATGATGATGGGGATTGTGTGGAGAAGACAAAAAAGGAGAAAGTCTCACATTGACGAGGATAATCAACGGGCTATGGAGATGCCCATTAATTGATGTCAACATGAGGAGTAGGGATTGCCATGCATCGGATGCACTAGAGCTATGAATGCTCAACAAAAGAAAACTAGTGGGTGTGCATCCAACTCGCTTGCTCATGAAGACCTAGGGCATTTGAGGAAGCCCATCGTAGGAATATACAAGCCAAGTTCTATAATGAAAAATTCCCACTAGTATAAAAAGACAACTTATGAGACTCACTACATGAAGAACAAGGTGCTATTTTGAAGCACAATATATGAGACTCACTATATGAAGAACAAGGTGCTACTTTGAAGCACAAGTATGGAAAAAGAGATAGTAGCATTTCCCTTTTTATTTTTAATTTTTTTTGGGCCTTTTTTTGGCCTTTCTTTTTTTTTCTTTGGGCAATGCTCTAATAATGATGATCATCACACTTTCATTGATTACAACATATGGATTACAACTCGAAGCTAGAAAAAGATATGACTCTATATGAATGCCTCCCGCGGTGTACTGGGATGGTGCAATGAATCAAGAGTGACATGTATGGAAAATAATGCATGGTGGCTTTGCCACAAATATGATGTCAACTACATGATCATGCAATGGCAATATGACAAAGTTAAGTATGTCATGATGATGATGAACGGAACAGTGGAAAGTTGCATGGCAATATATCTCGGAATGGCTATGGAAATGCCATAATAGGTAGGTATGGTGGCTGTTTTGAGGAAGATATAGGGAGGTTTATTTGTGATAGAGCGTATCGTATCATGGGGTTTGGATGCACCGGTGAAGTTTGCACCAACTCTCAAGGTGAGAAAGGGCAATGCACGGTACCGAAGAGGCTAGCAAAGGTGGAAAGGTAAAAGTGCGTATAATCCATGGACTCAACATTAGTCAAAAGAACTCATATACTTATTGCAAAAATTTAGAAGTCATCAAAAATCAAGTACCACGTGCATGCTGCTAGGGGGGTAGATTGGTAGGAAAAGACCATCGCTCGTCCCCGACTGCCACTCATAAGGATGCACAAGCCAGGTACACTTCATGTTTCAAATTTGTTACACAACTTTAACCATACGTGCATGCTACGGGACTTGCTAACTTCAACACAAGCATTCTTTGAATTCATAATCACCCAACTAGCATGACTTTAATATCACTACCTCCATATCTCAAAACAATTATCAAGTATCAAACTTTTCTTAGTATTCAACACACTCATAAGAAAGTTTCACATATCTTGAATACCAAGTATATTAATATTAAGCAAATTACCATGCTATTAACGACTCTCAAAATAATCTAAGTGAAGTATGAGAGTTCATCTATTTCTTCAAAATAAAACTACCACCATGCTCTAAAAGGTATAAGTGATGCACTAGAGCAAATGACAAACTACTCCGGAAGATATAAGTGAAGGTCAATGAGTAGCTAAATAATAATGCAACTTTGCGAAGACTCTCTCTCATTTAATAATTTCAGATCTTGATACTTTATTCAAACAGCAAGCAAAGCTAAAGAAAACTACATTGCAAGCATAGCACAACTCATGTGAACAAGCAAAAACTTAGGCTCAACCGATACTAACCGATAGTTGTTGAAGAAGAAAGGTGGGATGCCTACCGGGGCATCCCCAAGCTTAGATGCTTGAGACTTATTGAAATATTATCTTTGGGTGCCTTGGGCATCCCCAAGCTTGAGCTTTTGTGTCTCCTTAATTCCTCTCATATCATGGTTTCTCTTTTTATCAAAAGCTTCATTCACAAGAAACTCAACAAGAACTCGTGAGATAGGTTAGTATAAACCAATGCAAAACCTTATCATTTTCTACTGTAACAAATAACTTAAATAATTATTCAACATTGCATACTAAATGCCTCTGCATAATACTCCTATCCTCAAATAGAATCATTAATCAAGCAAACATATGCAAACAATGCAACCATAACAGCAATCTGCCAAAACAGTATAGTCTGTAAAGAATGCAAGAGTATCAATACTTCCCTGACTCCAAAAATTATGAAGTAAAATTCCCACTGTAATAAATTTATCAGATCTCAATATTCAAAAAGATTCAACATTATACCACTCTCGGACTTTTCTAGGGAATTTTTGCAACAGTGGTAAACTTTCTATTTTTCAAACAGCAACATGTATACTAGCAAAATAAGCATGGGAAAGGCTATCCTTGACTTCTTTATTGAAACTAAAGATGAAAAACATTATTCTAAATAACATCAAGCTAATACTAACAAAATAAAATGACGCTCCAAGCAAAACACATATCATGTGGTGAATAAAAATATAGCTCCAAGTAAAGTTACCAATGAACGAAGACGAAAGAGGGGATGCCTTCCGGGGCATCCCCAAGCATAGGCTCTTGGTTGTCCTTGAATATTACCTTGGGGTGCCTTGTGCATCCCCAAGCTTAGGCTCTTGCCACTCCTTATTCCGTAGTCCATCGAATCTTTACCCAAAACTTGAAAACTTCACAACACAAAACTCAACAGGAAATCTTATAAGCTCCGTTAGTGAAAGAAAACAAAACCACCACATTGGTACTGTAATTAACTCATTCTAAATTCATATTGGTGTAATATCTACTGTACTCCGACTTATATATGGTTCATACCCTCCGATACTACTCATAGATTCATCAAAATAAGCAAACAACACATAGAAAACAGAATCTGTCAAAAACAGAACAGTCTGTAGTAATATGTATCAAACGTATACTTCTGAAACTCCAAAAATCCTACCAAATTAGGAAGTCCTACGCAATTCGTGTATCAATCCATTGCAAAAAGAATCAGATCATAAGCACGTTGCTGTGAATTAACAAAACTAATTTACTGGGTGAAAAAGTTTCTGATTTGTAGCAGGACCAACACAACTATCACAGTAAGCCATCCTAAAGGTCTTACTTGGCACTTTATTGAAACAAAAGCTATAAAACATGATTACTACAGTATCATAATCATATGAACACACAAAAACAGTAAGGATAAGTATTGGGTTGTCTCCCAACAAGCGCTTTTCTTTAATGCCTTTCTAGCTAGGCATGATGATGACAATGATGCTCACATAAAAGATAAGAATTGAAACATAAGGGGAGCATCATGAAGCATATGACTAGCACTTTTAAGTCTAACCCACTTCCTATGCATAGGGATTTTGTGAGCAAACAACTTATGGGAATGATAATCAACTAGCATAGGAAGGTAAAACAAGCATAGCTTCAAAACTTGAAGCACATAGAGAGGAAACTTGATATTATTGCAATTCCTACAAGCATATGTTCCTCCCTCATAATAATTTTCAGTAGCATCATGAATGAATTCAACAATGTAACCAGCACCTAAAGCATTCTCTTCATGATCTACTAGCATAGAAAATTTACTACTCTCCTCATAAGCAAAATTCTTCTCATGAATAGTAGTGGGAGCAAACTCAACAAAATAACTATCATATGATTTAAAATTAGGATCAAGATGACAAGTTTCATGGTTATCATTATTCTTTAAAGCATACTTGTCATCACAATAACCATCATAGAAAGGAGGCATCCTTTCATCAAAGTAAATTTGCTCATCAAAGCTTGGGGGACAAAAAATATCATCTTCATCAAACATAGCTTCCCCAAGCTTGTGGCTTTGCATATCATTAGCATAATGGATATTCAAGGAACTCATACTAACAACATTGCAATCATGCTCATCGTTCACATATTTTGTGCCAAGCATTCTATGTAAATCTTCTTCTAGTACTTGAGCACAATTTTCCTTCCCATCATTTCACGAAAGACATTAAAAAGATGAAGCATATGAGGCATCCTTAATTCCATATTTTTTGTAGTTTTCTTTTATAAACTAAACTAGTGATAAAACAAGAAACAAAAAGATTCGATTGCAAGATCTAAAGATATACCTTCAAGCACTAACCTCCGCAGCAACGGCGCTAGAGAAGAGCTTGATGTCTACTACACAACCTTCTTCTTGCAGACGTTGTTGGGCCTGCAAGTGCAGAGGTTTGTAGGACAGTAGCAGATTTCCCTCAAGTGGATGACCTAAGGTTTATCAATCCGTGGGAGGCGTAGGATGAAGATGGTCTCTCTCAAACAACCCTGCAACCAAATAACAAAGAGTCTCTTGTGTCCCCAACACACCAAATACAATGGTAAATTGTATAGGTGCACTAGTTCGGCGAAGAGATGGTGATACAAGTGCAAAATAGAAAGTAGATATAGGTTTTTGTAATCTGAAATAATAAAAATAGCAAGGAAACTAATGATAAAAGTGAGCGTAAACGGTATTGCAATGATAGGAAACAAGGCCTAGGGTTCATACTTTCACTAGTGCAAGTTCTCTCAACAATAATAACATAGATAGATCATATAACAATCCCTCAACATGCAACAAAGAGTTACTCCAAAGCCACTAATAGTGGAGAACAAACGTGGAGATTATTGTAGGGTACGAAACCACCTCAAAGTTATTCTTTTGGATCAATCTATAAAAGAGTTCGTAATAGAATAACACCTTAAGACACAAATCAACCAAAACCCTAATGCCACCTAGATACTCCATTGTCACCTCAAGTATCCGTGGGCATGATTATACGATATGCATCACACAATCTCTGATTCATCCAACCAACACAAAGTACTTCAAAGAGTGCCCCAAAGTTTCTATTGGAGAGTCAAGAACGTGTGCCAACCCCTATGCATAGGTTCCCAATGTCACAAAACCTGCAAGTTGATCACCAAAACATACATCAAGTGGCTCATGATATCCCATCGTCACCACAGATAATCACGGCAAGACATACATCAAGTGTTCTCATAAAAGACTCAATCCGATAAGATTACTTCAAAGGGGAAACTCAATTCATCACAAGAGAGTAGAGGGGGAGAAACATCATAAGATCCAACTACAATAGCAAAGCTCGGGATACATCAAGATCGTGCCATAGAGGGAACACGAGAGGGAACACGAGAGAGAGAGAGAGATCAAACACATAGCTACTGGTACATACCCTCAGCCCCGAGGGTGAACTACTCCCTCCTCGTCATGGAGAGCGCCGGGATGATGAAGATGGCCACCGGTGATGGGTTCCCCCTTTGGCAGGGTGCCGGAACGGGCTCCCGAGAGGTTTTTGGTGGCTACAGAGGCTTGCGGCAGTGGAACTCCCAATCTATCTTCTGTTCTGGAAGTTTTAGGGTACGTAGGTATATATGGGTGCAAGGGGTACGTCGGTGGAGCTTCGGGGGCCCCACGAGGCAGGGGGGCGCACCCTAGGGGGGTGGGCGCGCCCCCCACCCTCGTGACCAGCTCCCGTATCTTCTGACGTAAAGTCCAAGTCTATCCGGTGGCTTTCCTTACAAAAAGAACTTCTCCAGTTGACGTCGTTCCGTTTTGACTCCGTCTGATATTCCTTTTCCTCGAAACAATGAAATAGGCATAAAACAACAAATCTGGGTTGGGCCTGTGGTTAATAGGTTAGTCCCAAAAATAATATAAAAGTGGATATTAAAGCCCAATATTTCCCAAAACAGTAGATAATATAGCATGGAGCAATCAAAAATTATAGATACGTTGGAGACGTATCATCAGGATAGGACTTACTTGTTGTCTCCCTTCAAATTTTGCCATTATGGGATCCCTTCCCGCCTACATTTGGGAAGAGGACCAAGGCCATTATAAATAGGACCTAGCCACCACCAACAGGGGGATCGAAACCATTCCACCTTGACCACCTCACCATCTCACTCGATCTCAAGAACATGCCTCCTGAGGCTGTCTGCCACTTTACTAGTTCTTCCTCAGCCCCTCGAGGCAAATCCACCACAAAGCAGGAGTAGGGTTTTACACCGCAAGGTGGCCTAAACCTAGGTAAACTGTTGTGTCTCTCTTTCCCCTCGAGCTCGTCGCGATAGACTATGAGATTTGCTAATTGGCAGTCTGGGTAGGTGAGATCTCCGCACGCACCCTAGAGTTCGAACCTCTCAAGGGTTTGCGGAACCCGAAATCCAACATTTGGCGCGCCAGGTAGGTGTGCGTCGGGGATCCGCCGCTTCGTCCGCCACATTCCACCACCGGCTCCGATGGCAGGCACTCCTCCGTCGATTGGGCCATCACGCACCTTTGGGGGAGCCATGGGCCTCCGCGCCTTCACCCCCGCCTTGCGGTGGGTGCAATGGCCACCCAAGTTCAGGCCAAAGATGCCACCCCGCTACGACGGTGCGGCGGATCTGGCTGGCTTCCTCCAGGCATACAAGGAGGCAGTTTGGGTAGCCGGCGGGGCGACAAGGTAATGGCCAACTGGCTCCCTATTTCCCTCGTGGGCATGCCATGCGCCTGGCTACACAGCTTGCCAGAGTCTTCTGTTGCCTCCTGGGAGGAGCTAAGTGGCCTCTTCATCATGCACTTCGCGGCACCGATGCCTCCCGCCATTGCAGCTCTCCTGGGTGGCTCGTAGGTGCCACCCTCTGACCGCCACATCAAGCAGTTCTACCGCTAGGTGGGTGCCGCCCAAGTGCAGCCGAGGGCTCCCCCGGACTGGGCGGTGCCCAAGGTCGACCTCACCTTCGGCCTAGAAGATCACCCCGCTCCCACGACGGGACTAGCCGATGCTTTGAACCCCCACCATATGCAACATGGCGGTCACCAACACCCTCATCGACGGTGGAGCCGGCCTAAACGTGCCCCACGATCGACTCCACCCCATATATCCTTTCTCCGGGGTCGGCAACGGTTCTACCAGCCCCCTAGGGCAAATCCGCCTTCCTGTCACTTTTTGGATCCGCGACAACTACCACACCGAGCTCATTGACTACGACATCGCCCTGATCGACCTACCATACAACGACATCCTTGGGTACCCGGCCCTGGCCAAGTTCATGGCAGCAACTCATCCAACCTACAACCTCATGAAGATGCCAGGTAGGAGCGGTGTCCTCACGTTAGTAGGGGACACCAAGGACGTGTTGTAGGCCCTTAAGCTCGCCTTCAGGACTGCGGTGCACGTGCAGTGGAGTGAGAAACGGGGCCCTGAGGCTCCAGGGGCAGCGCCAGCCCAGAAGAAGTAGTTGTTTTCTTAATACCGAGCCGAGACGAAGCTAGTGCCGGTTGATGAGGATGGGGAGGTAGGCGCCACCTTCACCACAGGAGATGGCCTCCCCCCGGACCAAGAAAGAGTGTTGGTCAGCTTCTTGCGTGCCAACAAGGAAGTGTTCTTATGGAAACCCAAGGACTTCGTCGGGATCCCAAGGAGAATAATCGAGCACCACCTGAGGTTGTGCCCAAATGTGCGCCCAGTGAAGCAGAAGGCCCGACGACAGTCCACCGAGAAGCAGGCGTTCATCGTCCAAGAAACCTGCAAGCTGCATGCTGCTGGTGTCTTTCAGGAACTACGATACCCAGAGTGGCTGGCGAACCCAGTTATCGTCCCCAAGAAATGGGGGAAGGAGCGCATATGCATCAACTTCCCCAACCTCAACAAGGCTTGCCCTCAGGATCCCTTGCCGCTCCCACGCATCGACCAGATCGTCGACTCCACCATCGAGTATGACCTACTATGCTTTTTGGACGCCTTTTTGAGTCTGATCAAGATGGTGTGTAAGATGTGGAGAAGACAACGTTCCTGGCCCCTTAGGGGTGTACTACTACACCTGCATGACTTTCGGATTGCATAATGCTGGGGCTACCTTCCAGTAGCTAATGCATGTTGCCATGCGCCAGCAGCTCGGGAGGAATGCTGAGGCTTACGTTGATGACATAGTGGTGAAGTCTCGGGAGGCGAAGACCCTGAAGGAAACGTTTGCCAACCTACGCAAGGTGGACCTGCGGCTCAATCCCGAGAAGTGTGTGTTTGTAGTCCCCTCTACCAAGCTGCTGGGCTTCCTAGTGTCGCACAGAGGAATCAAGGCTAACTCGGAGAAGGCCAAGGCCATGGAAGACATGAGCCCACCACAAACACTCAAGGCGATGTAGAAGCTAGCACTACAAAAAAATACACTTCCATGATGATATGTGTTTGTCACGGTAGGTCACGTTTTCTGTCATGCATGTACATCCATGATGATTTTATGACAGAATCAAGATAGTCATACATGTGCTCTCATAGAAGTGTTTCATGACATTACCAAAATTATCATCACGGAAGTGTCCACTTCCATGACGATAAATCGCGCATCATAGAAGTGCTTTCGTCAAGGGTGACCGATACATGGCATCCACCATAACGGGATGCCGTTAAGCTATCGGGTCCGGTTTTGGATCCAATAACCAGTTAACAGCCCGGACCAATGGGGATTTTCCATGTGTAAAATACTCATTGGCCGGAGGAAACACATGTTTGCTCACCGTTGGGACAGATGTCATCCACTCATTGGACAGGAGGCGTCTATGATACGTCGACATGTGGCACGGCCCAACAAAGGCCCATTCCGGTGAAAAGGTTGGCCCAGCTAAAGGCCCACCATGTTTTTCTAGTAGTGGGCTGTCCCGTTAACAACCTGCCTTGTTTTGGGCCAAATTGAGGCCCATACCAGATCGGGCCCATTCACAGCATGTCGTATTTTGGGCCAAATTACGGCCCATATCAGATCAGGCCCGTTAACAGGCCACTATTCTTTGGTGCCCATTCTAAGACAGGTTTTATTTCAGCCTGTTAAATGCCAGTTTACCAGTTCGGCCCGATAATAGTTTTTGCCTGTTAGTGGCCTGTGGTGCATTTGGGATGTTGTCAGCCCGGTTTAAGTTTAGGCCATTTAACGGCCCATGCATACACTAGGCTATTTCTTGTCCTAAGTAACTTTAGGCCTCTTAATGGCCCGTAGTCTTCATGGATAAATTTCTTCCCAACTGGCCTACCGACCTGTTAATGGCCGATGTAACAGTTGGGTGTAATTACAACCTGCGTTGAATACGGCCTACTTACATCCCATCTGATAATGGCTCATGACACTTTTAGGCCTAGGGCCCGCTTAGATACTGCATGCTTAAAGCTCGTAATTTTATTGGGCCAAACGGGCCCGGGATATATTTTGGCATGTTAACTGCTCGCACTATTTGGGCCAAACATGGTCCTTAGGCAGTTTCGGCTTGTATTGGCCCATGAATTTTCGGCTCAACGCTAGCCCAATCTAGGTTTTAGCCTGTTAAAAGCCCATTGTATTCTCTGGCCTAGCTGGCCAGAACTTTACTAGGCCTTTTAAAGGCGGGAAACAACCATAAGGTTTAGACCTGCTAATGGCCCAAGATGATTATAGGCCCATGTCTTGGCCCATATGAGTAACGGGCCGGCCTGAAGACCGACAACACTGAGATCCACTAAACCTTCCTGCCTAAATTACATCATACCGACCAAGAATAAACCTAGACTATACAACAAAGAAATTACAGCATATTACATCCCCTAGGCATGAAAGTTCGCCGCCAGTGATAATAAAGGGCAACCAGATGGCAGATTACATAAACTGGGCAGGTCGCCGCCAGTGGAAGTTAACAGGCGAAAAAAATAATAGATAGAACTGACAGCACTTCAACACAGTTCAAGAAAGGTTAGTCCGGCCCAGGAGCTGCAGCGCAAGCAACTTAGTAACCTAATGAGACTGCGCTTCTTTGGCACTCATATCCACCAACTTAAGCTGCATAGCATCATTAACATCATGTACTTACTATTAATCTTGCATAGAGATTGGAGTTCAAGACGTATTTGAGTGGAAGCATGTATTTCTGCTTGCATTTCAGACTGAAGAAGTTGAACAGATTCAGGTGGCGACTTCATCGAGCTTCTGTCACTGAGTAAGTTTGACACTACATCAAGATGTGACTTTGTGGTCGTATCCCTACTCTCAATATGTGTTTCCTTCTCCTCTGGAATATGTGTTAGAGGGACAAACAATGGGTTCGTCTCACTATCATTGTGGCAGTTCTTCCTAGCAGCAGTGTTGTCACCCTGGAAGAGAAACAACTAGGTAGATAATTGGTTTTGCACGTGTAAGCATCGGCGCTGTCAATTCATCTAATTTCTTTGTCAAATATAAAGAGACACGACTTCAAATAGCATTAACATAATAGGCATTGTTCATACGCAAGACGACAGGAAATGGCATTGTGCAGGAGCAGCCAGCTTCACCGGGCCACTGGATTACAGATCAAGAACACAAGCATAGATGTAGTTGTAACAACGTATAAGCATGAATGGTGAGTGTACTGTCAATTTATACCATTTCAAATTGGTAAATAAAGAGACATGATTTGAATAACATTAATATAATATAGTATTGTTCATAGTTGAGACATAGAAGGATATGACATTGTGTTGTTGTTGGTAGTCTCACCACACCACTTGATTACAAATCAAGAACACAAGCATACATATAGTGCTAAATAATATAACTTGCTATGTTTAGTTTGATTTACATGGTACGAATAAGGAACTAGATTGTACAACTAAAGACTGAAATTGAGAAGGACAAACTTATGTTTATGTACTTCTACTTTATAAACTTTGAACAAGCAATTTGATGCAGACGAGAAAAATAAACAGCATTTGCACTCATAGCTATCCAAATATAAAAAACAAAGTTTGAAGGCTCTAGGAGAACAAACTTACATTAGTAGTGAAAACAACCTCTATAAAGGCCTTGTCCATATTGATAGGGGGGCAATTCAAGAAGTTTACCTCACACTCTTCTTCAAGAGTATTGTCTTTATTCTAAATTTTGTTAAGAGTAAATATAGATGTGAAAATATAGGATCAAATGGCGATTATTTAACTTAAGATGTAGAGTACAAATGTAAATACAACATACAGGAAGAAGGCACTGACAAGAGCAATGCGGAGCTAAACTTCTTCAGTAACATTGGTTTTATTCAATATTTTGGCAACAGTAAATGTAGATCTGATGTGTAGAAAAATGGAGGACAAGGGAAAATAAGCTGCAAAGTGTACATGAAGAACTAGCTGACAAATATAAGGACAACATATACTTACAAGAACAATGCAGAACTAAATTTCTTTATAGGCATTGGGTTTATTCTACATTAATTTAAGCATTAATATAGATCTGATAATTTAGAGCAAAAAGTGGATAAGCAAGCTATAATGCACAATGATGTCACATAATCCACCAGGTATGAATGTAAGGACAGTGATAGGACAATAGGTACTCAGAAGAGCAAAGCAGTGACAAGCATAGTTGCGATATCCTCGGTTTTGCGGCGCTGGTTCTATCGCCAATATACGTTGGGTGCTATGTGATCTCTCCAGTAGCACCACCTTTTTCGTGGACTTTTCTTGTACTTCTTCAGGTTCTGAAATCACCCTCTTCCTTTTGGATGTCTGAAACACAAGAACAACATTTGAATGGAAAAAAACATGGTATGATGACAAATGGAATAGGTGTTGATAATGGATGGGCATGGCATCTTCACATATATCATGAGTAAACTAAGCAGATGGTGGTGCAATGAAGCAAAAGAAATGCAAGACACCTTATGCAAGATATGTGTAACCAATAAAACCTTGCCAAATTAGAACAGGCACCTTATTGGGTGAACAGGATAGGCCATTTGCCTTTGACTCCTTGAGCTCAGAATAGTCATTAGGATCATATTCTGAATATGAATCTATAGGTTGGGAGCATGTGGGTTTTGTTGCATCCACAATGAACCTCAATCCCTTGATGCCAAGTTTGTTACCTATTGTAGTGTTCTGCAATATTCTTCTGATGTGCGCATTCTTATACTCATTGTGATTACGTCCAATATCTGTAAAACATGAAAACACAAATAGTAGTGAGATTATCTTTGTAATGTACAGGATATTGTAATATAATAGAGGCTCCGTGCAAACCCTTGTGTGCTATCACTGGATTCTGATGAGAGAGCCCATGTGTGCTATAATATGGTGAGTAGATTAATATAATCTGGCAGAACTACACAAAAAATAGGCTCTTTGTTGGGGGGTCCAGATGTAAGGATAGTTGGCAGATGATAGGTTCATAATATACCGTATATAAAGTTTATTGCCAAACCATGATAATGAGAGCGTTGAGCCAGCAGGCAGATCATAGTGTAGATAATAGGGGTACAACATAACCACCATAAATAAATCGGGAAAGCGGAACCGGCTGGAAAACATAGGGTTTTGCCGCTACTAATATGCAGCCTGTCGATCACCTACAGGCCAGCTCTATTCATCTGAAGGTGCACAACTATTACTATCAGTTTAATCCATCAAAGACCACGCGGCTCCCACCATTTCCGGGGTATTTATGGCAGAACAACTCGAAGTGTGAAATGATTTAGCAGAACCGGCCCAAATATGTGTCGACTGCACATGTCCATGCTCCCCTTCCTGACAAGGAACATACTGTGCTTCCGTACAGAACACCGCATGGGCCGCCGGCCGAACCACCATCCCCCACCGCCTGTGTTCCTCCACCACCGCCACCCCCACCCCCACCCCCACCCAGTCGAGTTTTCTTCATTTGGCGAGGCCCCACCATTGCCCCCACAACCACTGTCCCCACCCGAGCCCCTTCCTTCGCACCGGCGAACTCCGGCGACCTCTAAAAAATAGACTAACCCAAATTTGAAATTTAGTCTACTGTTATTTAACTAGTGTGGAATATAAAAGGGGAAAACCATAAGCATTGTGATTACATTGTTGAGCGTGCCATGGCGGATCTCAAGTTGCAAACTGGACAAAGGCAACTTCACAACCAATGTTTGCTTTGAACTAGCAAGTAAGTAATGGACAAGAAATCAGAGTAAAGCAGTGGCGATCTATTTTCTTGATGCGATAAATAAGCTGACCAGATACGAAAGAGTACCACCTCTGGTGCGGCGCCGTGTATGCATCTGCTGAGAATTTGATAGTGTTGTGGTAGCGATGGTTGTCGGCGGCGTGGAAGCAGATCTAGGAGGGTAGAGGGTGGCGGCAGGGCGCAATGGACGAGAGGGTCGTAGGAGCGGCACCGACAAGGTGGACGACGGCAGTGATGAAGCGAGAGGACGGGACGCAAGGATCCCGGTCCGAAGCTGTGGATGAGAGAGGTCGATCTCTTGTAATGGACGACGACGTTGGGGTATCAGCTCCGGCATGGTGGAGAACGACGGTGGATGGGGTGGCGGATGGAGGAGGTAGGGGTGGAGAGGGTGTTTTGGCGCCCACGGAGTATGAATGTGGAAATCAAGGGAGAGAGGAAGGGGGAACCATGTCTTCAGGGCGCGATTGTCTCAAATGCGAGGAAATTTACAAACTTAGCCCCCGTTTGAAATTTCGTACATCACAGCAATATTAGTCGGTTGGGGATAGGTCGGTAATCTCGCATACATCGAATATTTGCCGACGAGAGTTTGTTTTTGGTGCCCATCGTGTATGAATCGGGGAGGGAGTCGATTTTGGCTAAGGAGACACTATGTTTTGGCACCCACCGTGTATGAATCCGGGTAAGAGGTGGTTATGTCATGTTTGAGTGAAATTACAAACCTACCCCTATCAAAACCTATAGAAATCGAGCTGATAGGCTTTGCATGGCAGGGATAGGCAGTAATTTCCATCTCGCAGATTTTGGTTTCCAGCAGTTACTGCGACTTTCCCCGCTTCGTTCAAATTTTCGTAGAGTGCACGTTTACCATGCCAACTCAATTCGAATCCCGTTTGTATTCTATTTTTGTCTGGGCAGGATCCATTTTCGATTGGAATAAAATTCTATATACATCATTTTTTATATACTTTCAAAAGCACAACACCCTTTATACATAAATATGGTTTACAAATGGCATGATCTCAGATTCATAAGGCTATATCCATCTTAATTTGGATTTTCAAATATTTGAAACGACTATATGTTGAAATCCAATGTATGCATTCCTCGCTAACTGTCTCCAATTAATGTGTGTTTCATGAAGGTTTTTTTTACATCTCAAACATGTATAATGTATTTCACACACGCAACATATAGTGCAATCCCGTTTAGACATTAATTGCATATAAACCATGCATTATCTCCAATTAAAGAATCTATGGATCACTAATATTGATATACTATATAACATTACACGTGTCCCCAAATTCAAATAAATATGCATGTTTGAGACACCAATTTGCTTTATGATACTATCAATGTATGATCTCCAGTTTAAATATTTGAATCCCCTTTAATCCACATATTCGTCTCATATAGTTATCACTCATGCTTATATAGGAGTATCTCTCTAGACCTATACACGTTCATCATCTCTCGGGTATCTCTCGTTCTACCTGTATGTCGACAATGATCTTTTATCTTCATAACATACTGACGGTACTCTCTCCCTCGACCTTCATCACTCTATCTCTCTCTAAGTAAATCTCGCTCCCTGCTATGTGTCTCTAACTATGATTCTCCATGTGAAATCTCTTTCTCTCACACAAACACAAACTTCGTCTCCCGGGGTCTTATTTCTCTCTACTATTCCCCTGTGTGCCACTCGCACACCCCCTCTCACACAGAGATGCCTTTCGCTCCTTAGGTATGAGAAGCTATGACTCTTCCTCTTAAATATCTCTTTCTCACACACAAACACAAACTCTGTCTCCCAAGGTCTCATATCTCTCCACCATTCTCTTGTATGTCTCTCACACACACTCTCTCTCCATAGAGATATCTTGCGTAACCCTCATATGTCTCTCTAGCTATGACTATCATTGTGAAATACCTTTCTCTCTCGCAGACACAAAACTCCATCTCACGAGATCTCATTTCTCTCTGATATTTGTTTGTATGCGACTCACATGCACCCTCTCTTTATCTCTGTCACACCCACACACATAATTCAGCCTTCTGATCCACTCGACTCCTATCTCTAACGCACACTAGCTAGCATCTTTATCTTTCTATTTATTTTTTTTCCATCGACCTTCTTTCTCGCCCTCACTCTTGCTTCCTATCACGCACACTACATATGTTTCTCTCTACATGCAGTCAAGTGCCCTCTTTTTATCTTTCTCTCATACACACATAACTTCACCCTCTGAACCACCCGACAGTCATCTCCAACACTTAAACTAGCCGATGTCCCTTTAGCTAGCATCTCCATCTCTGTGTCTATCTGTAGTTTCTCCATCAATATTTCCTTCTCGCACGCACTCTTGCTTCCTATCACCCACACTATATATGCCTCTCCGTACATGCATTTATAGGTTGATCTCTTTTGCACAATCATTGTGTCTCACTCCCTTTGCTCATGGCGCAATGCAAATGGTGAGCTCGTCACCTGCGCGCCCCGGCGGTGGTTGACATTACTGTTCAGAAGTTTGATGGAGGCCACCATGAATGCCGAGCATGTATTCACCTGGCTCAATACCAATGGTCATACTCGGGACTCGACACCTTGCTCCTGTATATTGTCCATCACAACGACAATCTATAAAACAGCCTAGCTAGAGAGGGCACTATGGTACGGAGTATGTACTATTGTGAGCGACCGATCATAGTGCCACTGGACACGAGTGTGTGTCTGATCGATTCATCCATTATTTGTAAGTAATGCATGGTTGTGTGGTGTCTAATGGTGGTCGTCGAAGGCTAGCTGCCAACAAGAGCGGTTGCATGGACGGCTAGTTGTCAATATGTGCCGCATACACTTCAAAGGCTCGCCATCCATGAGTTCACATTTTACCACCATGCGAGCGTCTGACCGCCCTGGCCTACCGAAACCCCTTCCATCGCTAGCGGGCGTTTCCCGCCTGAAATGGTCACCGACTCTGCAGAATGTCAATGCTGCATTCAGCAGACTTAACTGCAGGTGCAGTTGGTGTGTCACTGACATCCGGGCTAGATGTCCGTTGGGCCCACATGTTAGTGACCCAACGCACCTACAGTTAAGTCACTGAAGCAGCGTCCGCATTCACGCCCGACGAACCTACTCCGGCGCCAGCCGTCCATCCGTTTGCCGCGGCTCATTGCCATTCGACCGCTATATTAACTTGAGCCCCAGCTCCCAGCAATAGTCAAAGACCCACACTCATTCTCCTTCGGTCCCTTCCTTCTGTCGGCACCACTCCAACCATGGTCTCCTGGAGGGGACACGCATTGTCTTGCAATTTCACTGACATGTGGGACGGCAATTGAATAAACCGTCGATAGCTGAAATCTAATCGCTCGGCGGGCGTCGGCTGAGAAGAGATAGACATGGGAGGGAGAAGAGATTGCTTGCCCGCCGCGCACGGACTCCAAGAAATATATGGTGATAGTGTGAGGTGGGCCATGCGGGAGTCCGGACCGCTTCCAAGCCCGCTTCTGACCGCCCAGGCCCACCAGAACCACCCCCTCACACCTCTCCGTGCACGCTCCCCCCTCAAACACCAGCTGCCCGCATTCATAGCAAGTAGTACCAGTAAAATACTGGCCTATAAGCCCGCTTATGTGGAGGAGAGAGGCATTGACAAAGTCGAGGATTGGGCTCTACAAGAGTCCATCTCTACACGTTCTACTAGGTATAAAAAACTAATTCTAAAAAAAAGAGGCATAAAAAACAATTGTGTCTGAAAAAAGAAAGGTCAAAAACATTTGAGAGGAAATAGATGGAGAGAAAGTGAGAAAAAGTTGTAACCTTATGGCCAACCTTATAGTAAACACTATGGTAGTATTACATGAGGAAGGAGGGAGTGGTGCACATGCCAAGTTCACTGGGCTGCCGTGTTTCACACTCCTCCGTCGTAACAGTGGAGACAATAGCTTTCATAAAAAATAAACAATGAATACTCGTTGCTCGTCCTCTATATCAGAAAGAATACTTTCATTCGCTGACATGTGGGATGTTGACCATCCTGGTCCACCTGCCATGCACAAAATTATCCCGGTCCACCCCGGTCATAGCGCAGGCCCAACCTTTCCCACTGTAAGTTGGTCGGACGAAGGAACCATCATGACTTTGTTGAATTCCGCTTCTTCAAGAAAACTTACTGTACCCGCAATACTACTACCACATGCGAAGACTGGACGACACAGTACCACGTCATATCACTGAAACCCACTAGGCCAAACTAGCCCACCTAGGATTTGTACTCCCTCCGTTTCAAAGTTAGTTGTACAAAGTTGAGTCATCTATTTTGGAACGGAGGGAGTAAGTCTCTGTACTACTATGATTTTGTGTTGTACGTCTCTGTACTTTTGCTATGATTTTCCTACCCGATGAGGCCTGAATGTATCTGTGTTGATCAATCGCTAAGCCTACAATTTTAGGAGCTTGGGCTATTGGCCGATCGACGATGGATAAGTATAAACGTACCACAAGCTCATCAGCCCCAACGTTTCTCTTCAGCGAGTGTTTTGCAAGTACTATAGCTTGCACAGTAGCTAGCCTACTAACACCAAGAATCATCAAACTAGCCCTACTAATATGATAAACAATTCCAACTTACATCTAAGCATGCCATATATTACATCAAAAGCTGGTGAGGATACATCTGTTTCCATAACTCGGAGAGGGTTCGCATGATTCACTATCAAACAAAAGTAGCAAGTACCGCCCACACAAGACAGTGCACTAGCCCTAAGATGGTTTGATAACACGCATCATTCTAGTAATTAAATACAGGGTAATGCAAACTACCCTAAAGGATTAGCGCGGCCAACTATTTATTGTCATCGATCTCTCGGGCAATGACCACAGCAAGGACAACGGCATGGGAATCGATCTCTGGGTTGATTTCCATAGGACTGACCGCGACATCGGAATCGATCTCTGGGGCGATGTCCAGAGGATGGACAGCAACATCAGAATCGATCTCCGGGGTGATGTCAACAGGACAGACCACGATATCGAAAACGATCTCTGGGGTGTTGTCCACAGGACGGGCTGCGACATCGGAATCATCAAGGAAGTCCACCGACACCTGCAGAACCCTAACATATTAGCAAGCACATTGCATATAATCAAAAACCACAACTATGGTAAGCCATTATTTTTTACCTTGTGCAGCTCACCAGGGGATACCATCCCTCCGGGGCCATCTCCTCGTCCTCGATGGGGGCCATCACCTTGCCAGGGGAATACTGCTTCTCAATGGCGACTATCTCCTCAAACTCGGCCTTGAGCCTCGCACTGGTCGCCATTAGAGTTTTTGGGGTAGGCACGGTGGGGCCCTTTCTGTTCTTCCAACTTTTTTGAGGAGTTCGTCCGCCAACGTCGTCAACTCTTTGGCCAGTGCTTGTTTCTTGGAGTTCTTTGTCTCCATGGGTTGGCCTGCCAACATGGTCAACTCGTTGGTCGGTGCTCGCTTCCTAGAGATCAATGTCTTCAGTGGGTTATCCGCCGGCTACTCTTTGCCTAGTGCTCCAGGATCCATCAATGAACTAACAAACAAAAAGCAATCAAAAGGAAACCACAATCGCAATAAAAACAGGAAAAGAAGATTCTTGGAATGAAAATATAGCAGCATCACCGACTCGCCCACCTTTCCTTCGTCGGTACAGAAGAAAAATGGCAGAAGTGAGTAGCCTGGAGTGAGGTTTTATTCAAGCTACGGAAGAAAGGGCTTCAACGAGTGTTCCAGTGAAATGATGGTTGCTTCATCCAGTCCAACTTTGAGGCCACTTTACCCCTGCTGGTAAAGGTGTGAGTTTTGTGATATGATGGGTCATGACGGCCACACCGGGGTGACCGCTGAGTCTCGACTGTAGCACCTCGCTGTGATTTGGTGGATGGCACGCGGGCCCAGATGCTTTGATGTCCCGCATGTATATAGAGCGGCTAGTCATATAGGAGTGCTCCATATTGTGCACCGCGACAAAGGGGAGAGGAAAACAAGAGAACTACATAATTAATGCATGAGTTTAAGTAGGGTAGTTTTGTATAGTATGAGATACATTCCTCCAATCACAAAATGACTTGGTTGATGAGATTTGAGATTTGAGCCCTATAAATCAGAAGGGAGGGAGTACTGCATGCGGTGTAGTCTAGTCACTTGTTGAAATGTCTAGAAAGGCAAATACTCCTTTCTAGTTTACAGGGCTATACTAGAAGTACTAGTACTACAATAGTGGGATCAAATAGCAATTTTGTCTGATGCAAGAGCCTGGCTATATGCGTGCTCCAAGGCACCGCACCACGCCCCACCCCTACACAAAGACTGCCACACGAGCGTTCGCAACTGCCACGTCCGGGTTGCGCTTGGCTCTTCGCCTCTTCGAGAAGAACAACAATGATGTTACTACTACTTCTACAGTATCGAATCCACTGCTGCATGTCCATTCACCACGTGCGGGAGGGATAGCCACCGCACGCATGGGCGAGGGAGAAGGCGTGTAGTAGTGAAATCAAGCTTCTCCTCAGTAAGAAATTACGGCATAGTAATTAGAATAAACCTACACTATACAATAAAGGATTTAGGGTATATTACATCCATTGGATATCAAAGGTCACCACCAGTGAACATAAAGCGCAACGAAGAAGAAGATTACAAAAACTGGGCGCCACCGCAGTGTAACAAAATAGTACTGAACCAAGACCACTTCCAAGACAGTTAAAGAATGGTTAGCCTCGCGCTGGAACTGCTGCGCAAGCTGCTGAACAAAGCTGTGAGACTGGCCTAGCATGTCGTTCATAGCTTCCAGGTGTAGCTATTTAGCAATGAGGTTCTCATTGTGTTCTCTGCAATCTTTTCTTAGAGATAGGACTTCAAGTTGTAGTTGAGTTGCAGAATGCCTTTCTGCTAGAACTTGGGACTGAAGAAGTTGAAATGATTCAGAAAGTGAATTCTGTGAGCTTGTCTGACTGCTAGTCTCAAGTAACTTGAACACTGCATCAAGACAAGACTTTGGGGTTGTCTCGCTTTCTTCAAGATGTTTTGCCTTCTTTGCTGCAATATATGTTGGGTTTGTCTCACAGCCTTCAGCAGACTTGTGCATGCCATCAGGCATCTCACCCTGAAACAAGCAGAGAGATGACAGGTTTTGCACGTGTATAAACAAAGATGATAACTATCTTGTTAATTCAATCGAATTTCAAATTACAAAATGAAGAGTTAGTTCAAAATATCAATAGCATAATTTGGCATTGTTCATAATGCGGGGAGCTTCACCACACTACTGGATTACCATGTCAAAAAAACAAGCTTAGATGAAGGGCAAAGACAATCATTGTATCTATTTTGGTTAATGTGCATGGCATGTTGTTCATATCATCAGCCACATTAGTAGGATAAAAGAGGAGATGCCAAGGTGCAAATGTGGGATGCTTCACCACACACCCGATTATGGATCCACAAAAACAAGCATACATATAGGGAGTATTGAGTAATGTGCATGGTATGAACAAGGAATTAGGTTTTACAAGTAAAACTTGGAACTTACGGTTGTTGCAAACATGCATTTTGAAAGAAACAACAAACTAAACAGTTGTTAACGATAGTGAGTATGAGCAGCAGTTGAGGATAAAGGCTTTAGAAGGACTGACTTACATTATAAGTTAACACCGGCTTTATAATGCGCTTCTCCATGTCAAGGGAAGGATAACTCAAGAATTTCAGCACAGAATCTTCTTCATAAGCATTGCCTGTACTCTACATTTTGTGGAGAGTAAGTATAGGTATGATAATACTGGAACGGATAGAGAATAATGGAGATAAGATGCAGATTGATGCTACATAATCAACTATCAATCCCTGGAAGTACAAGCATTACAGGAAAAAAATGTACTGACAAGAGCTATGGGCTACATTACTGCACTGGCATTTTCTGTGCATTCAACTTTTTGGTAAGATTAAATATAGATCTGATCTATTTTAGTAAATCATGGGCGAGGGAGATAAGATGCAGATTGCTACACAATGAACCAATCCCTCTTCCCATAATATAAGTGTTTTGAACACTGATGTACTATGCAAAATGTTCTTATATTATGGGGTGGAGGGTGTAGATGTTAATGTAAGTACAATGATAGACGACGTTCAGTCCTTACAAGAGGACTGCAGAGCTAAACCTCTTCAAAAGCATTGGGTTGACTCTAAATTTATGTAAGAGTCCATATAAATCTTATAATGTCCACCAAATGGACAATAACGAGGCTAACATGTGCAGTGATGCTACATAATCAACCAGCTATAAAAGTAAGTATGGTCATACAAGGCAAGAGGTACTCACAAGAGCAATGCAGTGTGCAGTATAGTTGCGAGATTCTGTGGTCCCTTGAGAATGAATGTTCTTCCACAAACTGTTTTTGTACACGTGAGACGTTAAGGCACATGCAGAAATGTAGTTCAAATTGTGATGTGATATCATAGACAGTACCTTACGCTGCGGACGAGACCAATGTGTAACAAGATTATTCTAGTCACTATCTGATAAATGTACACTACTAGGAAAATTCTTATAGGTAGACATTTAGCAGTAGCGTTGGTTAGAAACCCCTCGCTACTGCTATTTAGCAGTAGTGCCGGCAAGCACCAGCGCTACAAGCGCACGTTAGCAGTAGCGCTGGATTTCACGGCCAGCGATACTGCTAATGGGCCACGCTCTCGGCCCCCCGTTGCAGTTGTAGCTATAGCGCTGGGCCTCCTCCCCCGCGCTGCCGCTAAGCCCACCTCTTCCTCCCGCACCGGCCTGCGCACCACCCCTCTCCCCTCACTCACACTCACAGGCTCACACCACCAGATCAAATCCCTCAGTCGTCCCCCCATCAGGCCACCGCCCCTGCGCCCTACTCCGGCCGCCCTTCCCCGCGCTGACCCTCCACCCCTGCCGGTCCCCCCCCCCCCGCACCGGTCCTCGTCCCCTGCCGGCCGCCCCCCCGCACCAGCCCTCCTTCCCTGCATCGGCTGCCCCCACACCAGCCATCCTCCCCTGGCGGTCGCACCCCCGCGCCGGCCCTCCTCCACCGAGAGGTACTCCTCCCTCCTTCCTCCTCCTTCCTCCCTCCCTAGTTATAGTTATTAGAGAGTAGTTAATTATTTTGAATCCTAGTTGAAAAAATGTAGGTTCTTAGAATAATGTAGGTGTTTTAGTTGAATTTTTAGGTGTTTTAGTTAAATTTGTAGGTGTTTTAGTTAAAAATGTAGGTTCTTAGAATAATGTAGGTGTTCTTAGATTAATGTTGATTTTGTTTTCAGTGTATTTAAAAGAGTTTTAGGTGTTTTAGTTGTTTTAGGTGTAGTTAACAGAATTTTAGGTGGTTTAGTTGTTTTAGGTGTGGTTAACAGAATTTTAGGTGTTTTAGTTGTTTTAGGTGTAGTTAACAAAATTCTAGGTATTTTTTAGTTAAAGCAATTGTTGTTATTTTTTTAGTTAAAGAAATTTTTCCTGTTGTATGCAAATTTGTAGTGGACATGTCATATTTTGAACATGTCACATTTTGGACATGTCATATTTTTCCGAGTGGCCTATGTTTTGCCAGAAACATCGATTCATTTACGTTCTGGCAAATTTCAGGTGCTCGATTGGTCCTGTTTTTAGCAAAGGTCATGCCAAATTTTGCTAAGTGTTTATTAATTTTGTTTTCATAATTAAGCATTTTGTTGTCGACATCGACGATGCCTATCCCGCATCCTCGTCGTCGACTCGGCGGGGGACTCCTGGTTGAGCCGAGGGGCCATGTCCAGGACTGTGCTCCACCAGGCTGGTACTAGGTTGTGCTACCTTCTGGTGAGCGTAGCTTAGTGAGGAGCCAGCCCGTCATCGACCCGGAGCTTCTTTGGTGGCGGTCACGTGGGCCTGCATCGGTGGAGAGGCTAGAGTTCCCCGCGCAGGTGGTACAACCCCGTGCCACGGAGGTGAACGCGCACGTCCAGCGCTACTTGGTTGCATTGGCGAACGGTCGGTTCTCCACTGGCAGATTCTTTGGAGATCTTACTGGAGCTATGATCCGGTGATGGTTCCTTCTCTTTGGTTGTCCACCGCGGCACACTGAACCTAGAGGAGCTATTATTCGAGATGTATTAGTGATAGTATATGATGATCTTTGCTACAAACTACTATATATGTAATCGATGATGGATTATTAATTACCTATTAGTTATTTGCTTATTGAATGCAAAAGATGAGCGCGGTTTGTGCTACAAACTACTATATATGTATTCATGATGGATTATATGATGATCTTTGCTACAAACTAATACAAACTACAAATTTTAGGTGTTTTAGTTGTGATATGATGATCTTTGCTACAAACTACTATATATGTATTCGATGATGGATTATTAATTACCTATTAGTAAATGTCTGACGACGCAAGGGAATTTGCTATGTGCGATTACTGTGAAGATGAGCGCGGTCTGTGCGACAGGCCTCACCTGGTAGAAGGTCGGCCCTTCAGCATCAAGCTCCAAGGGACCTTCCATGTTGATACGGTACGCAACAATGAGAAGTGTTTTTTGTTATTTTTGCACGACTTCTCTGCTTCTTCAACGTGTAATTTCCGTCTTTTACAATTCGACTAGCTTATCCCATGCCATGCAAGACGCTATGTCTTGGAGAAGATGGGTTTTGAAGATCATGAAAGCATGGAGACGAAGATAATTCAACTAAGGACCCATCATGGTTATGATTTTGCTGTAAAACTATACAATTCTGTGAACTCATCCAATTTTGGTTGCCCGAATAGGGAAGCCCTTTCCAAGGCGTATGATTTTCATGAGGGTATGCTTCTCAGCTTCGATCTTGGTGATCCTGACATCGACGAAAATGATATGACCATTTGGGTCCTTGTTGACATGCTTCCAGTTCTACCGATGTGTGAGTTTCTTAAACATATTTACTAAGTAATTTATATTATTTATTTCAAAATATTTGACAGCTTATTTCCATTGACAACTTATTTTCATTCTTCAAAAAATGTACGGAAGATGGTAGACAGAACCTACTACTTCAATGATGCAGCACAATTAACTTATAAGGAGAAAGATGGTCTTATCGCATTGTTTACTGATCTTGAGAATCACAATAGCTATTATCGAATTCCTCAAAATTATGGTCAATATGTGCCACTAGTGCATGCGGTGTGCTATGGTAACATCAATGGAGATACCATGGTAAGATTTTCTACTATTACGACATCCATGCATATTTTGCACAAATTTTTCTAAAACTAAACTACATTGCTAACTACAAAGTTACTACTATGTTTTTGAACAGAAAATCCTGATGGATTGTCTGCCTCATCTAATGTTGCCAAGAGGTCGCGTTGATGTTATGAGCTTACGGCCACCACGGCCAGGTCAGCCATAGTATCCACATCACTCCTGTCCATACCGGATTTCTAAAAGCGAGGAAGCCATGATAATAAATGACTGGAAAAAATGTTTCAACCATCGTAGAGAGCTACTTGGAAGCAACATTGTGTGTAGGCCAAGACATGGAGACAGGATGATCTCCGTTCTTCATTATGGAGAGTCCAGTTTCCTTAATGAAGTCAATGCCTATCTTGTTTTATGATATTTTACCTAAGAGAGGGTAGAGTAGGTCCTATGAGAGGAGTAGGTCCTAGGTAGAATGTGTTATTATGTGCTACAATGTGTTAGAGTTGATGAGGAGGATGAGGAGTTGTGATTATGACTAGTGACCAACTTGTTATATATATGATGTCTCATTGACGAACATTGTTTGGTGGTGATGACTAGTGGTAATGAATATGCTATTTAAAAATACTAGTTCATGATGAGTTGTTATTGTATAAAAGATATATCTGTTTAAACATGTACAACGCCAAAATATTAAAAAAACATAAATGTTAGCAGTAGTGCTGGCCTAAAAACGTGCTACTAGTACTTGAACTTACCAGTAGCGCTGGTCTAGAAACGTTCTACTGCTACAAAATAGCTGAGCGCTGTAGCAGTAGCGCTCTGCCCGCGCTACTGGTAGCAAAAAAACCAACGCTACTGGTAAGCTTTTCTCTAGTAGTGGTAGCACTGGAGACTTTACAGAAATTTTGTTTGGAGGCTTGCCATCAAAGTGTGCTTGCCCTAGGTAGGAACAATACCTCATCAACGAGTGCTTGAAAAGCGCAACCAACCCTTGCTCGTCTTGACAATCCATTTTCCTCCTTGAATATTTAAAATAAGGAAATCTCGTGTCTTCTATCAGCAGAAACATATATAGTGATTACCATGAATAACATTAGTACATTACTTACACATAAGTTGCGAAGGAAGATTGGAAATTGTTCTTTGTCTGTGGTATAATATTTCCATGAAGGAAAGATGCCCACAAACTTCCTGACAACAATATAAGCTTCGTCTTGTAAACTGGGAAGAAGTGGAACAGGAATCCTATTTGCCACAATTGGGGATCTCTCTCATTCAAAAAGGGATTTGGCAACTTAATTTGGTGTACTCGTTGCTAGAATGGGGGTTTTTGTCGGATTTCGGGTTCCGTCAAAACCCTTGAGATTCGAACACTAGGGTGCGCACGAAGATTTCCCCCTACCGAATCTCGCTGCCAGCCTCGCCGCGATCCCTAAGCTTAGCTCAATGAACTCACAACACAAGAAACACAAGATTTACACAGGTTCGAGCCACCGTTGTGGTGTAATACCCTACTCCTGTGTGGTGGTGGTGGATTGCCTCTTGGGATGGTGATGAACAGTATACGGGAAGAACAAACTCCTGAGGAGAGGTGTTCTTGAGGTGGTGTGGTGTTCTACTTGTTCTGGTTTCGGTCCCCTCTCTACTATGGTGGCTAGTCCTATTTGTAGAAGCCCTGGTCCTCTCCCCAAATATTGAGCGGGAAGGGATCCAACAAAGGCCAATTTGAAAGTGGAAAGCTAGTACAAGCTATCCTGAATAAAGGTGGTCTTCGCCTGTCAAAGGCGTTGGTGGTGACGCTGTCTTGGGATCCATGATGACTTCCGTCCTGACATCCTGCCAGTCTTGGTCTTGTTGCACCGATATGGAAACCCTTGCCTGATGCCTCGGTACTCTGCACCCGCGCTTGCCCCCTTAGCACCAAAGGGGAAATGAGGACACTGCGCGCAATGGCGCCCGCCTGGCCTTGGTTGTCATGGCTTGTGTTGCGGGAACCTCACGAGGTACCCCTTGCCTTGATCTCTCCGTCCCCTCACGAGCCTGCTTGGTGAGGCCGCTCTTGAAGAGGCCTTGTGTCGTCTGCCTCACGAGGTTTGGCCCCTCGCGAGGGTCTTGAGTGTTGGTTGACGAAGACGGGCCGTACTGGGCCACTGGTGGAGCCACGCCGCGGGCCGCGGGCAGGCAAGTCTGGGGACCCCCGTTCCTAGAACGCCGACAGTTTTGTGTCATACAGGTGGTGCTATGTCAATTGGCATCATGATAGTATTTACGGCAGTTGGGGTCTGCTGAGTTGGGGCATTAGAGATGGCTAGTGTAGTAGGGCTAGAGTCTGCTAGAGTGGTGGCCATGTTTTCTGGGTTTGGTGATATTGCAACTACACCTTTTCCAAATACTTTGTTCCTGCTCCTCTGTGATCAGCAATCGCCCTCTTCCTTTTGACCGTCTGATACACAAGAACAACATTTGAATGGATAAATATGGTATGATGACAGATGGAATATGTACTGAAAATGGATAGGCAGGGCATATTCACATATACAAAGTGTAAGCTAAGCTAATGGTAGTGCAACAAAGTAGAAGCAATGCAAAGCGTTAGTTGCAAGATATGTGTGACCAATATAACCTTGGAAAGTTAGAGCAAGCAACTTGATGGGTGAATAAGATAGGGCATCTGCCTCTGACTCCTCCACCAGGGAGCTACATTGACTTAGGTCTCCCTCTAGCTCAGAACCACTGCTAGGATCATGTTTTGAGCATGAACCTGTAGGTGGAGAGCGTTTGCATTACATTGCATCTAGACTTGATTTCAGTCCCTTAATGCCAAGTTTGACAACCATGGCATTATTCTGCTTTATTCTTTTCATGTGCACAAGCTCATAATCATTATGATGTTTGTTTAGTATCTGAGATTCATAAAAACATAAAAAGTAGTCAAGTTATCTATGGAATGCATTGCGGATTCCACTCGAAGAGTGTCTCCCTATAAACCCCTTCATATGCAAAGTTCACCCCCAACTGTGCAGACCAGACCACACACAGAAATACAAACCCCTTATGTCTCTATAACTGGCAGACACACATTTCAAAACTGAAGTAGGATGATGGCCCACAAGTGTATGGGGTCAATTTTAGCCCTTTTAGATAAGTAAGAGTGTTGAACCCAATGAGGAGCAGAAGGAAATGACAAGTGGTTTTCAGCAGGGTAATGTCTGCAAGTGCTAAAATTGTAAGTAGCGGAGTAGTTTGGCAGCAAGATAATTTGTAACGAGAAAGTAACAATAGTAGTAACAAAAGTATAGCAAGGTAGCTGAATCCTTTTGAGGCAAAGGACAGGCCAAAACGGTTTCTTATGATAAGAAAAGTGTTCTTGTGGGTACACGGGAATTCATCTAGTCACTTTCATCATGTTGGCTTAATTCGTGTTCGGTACTTTGATAATTTGATATGTGGGTTGACCGGTGCTTAGGTGTTGTTCTTACTTGAACAAACCTCCTACTTACGATTAATCCTCTTGCAAGAATCCGCAACTACAAGAAAAGTATTAAGAATAAATTCTAACCATAGCATTAAACTTTTGGGTCCAATCCGTCCCTTACGGAATAGCGCATAGACTGGGGTTTAAGCTTCTGTCACTCTCGCAACCCACCATCTAATAACTACTCCACAATGCATTCCCTTAGGCCCAAATATGGTGAAGTGTCATGTAGTCGATGTTCACATGACACATCTAAGAGAATGGCAACATACATACCATCAAAATATCGAACACATATCAAGTTCACATGATTACTTGCAACATGATTTCTCCCGAGACCTCAAGAACGAAAGTATCTACTCACAAATGATAAACATGCTCAAGATCAGAGGGGTATTAAATAGCATAATGGATCTGAACATATAATCTTCCACCAAATAAACCATATAGTAATCAACTACAAGATGTAATCAACACTACTAGTCACCCATGGGCACCAATCTATAGTTTTGATACAAATATTGAACCCAAGAGATGAACTAGGGTTTGAGAGGAGTTGGTGTTGTGAAGATGTTGATGAAGATAGCACTACCCAAGATGGGAGAGTTGTTGTTGTTGATGATGATGATGACGATGATTTCCCCATCCGGGAGGGAAGTTGCCCCGGCAGAATCGCTCTGCCGGAGGGCAAAAGTGCTCCTGCCCACGTTTCGCCTTGAGGCGGCGGAGCTTCATCCCGATGTCCTCCCCTTATTTTTTTGCTAGGTCAAAATGACTTATATACAAGAAGATGGGCACCAGAGGTGGGTCGAGGAGGGCATCACCCAGCAGAGCGCGCCTGGGCCTCCTTTGTTTCTTATTTGGTCCAATATTTATTAAATATTCCATAAAAAATCCTCGGGGAGTTTCAGCTCATTTGGAGTTGTGCAGAATAGGTAGCTTGACGTACCTTTTTCAAGTCCAGATTTCCAAGTGCCAGAATTCTCCCCCTTGGTGGATACCTTGCATATTATGAGAGAAAAGGCATTAGAATGACTCCAAAAAGCATTATTATACAATAAAAAACATAAATACCAGTAGGAAAACATGATGCAAAATGGACGTATCAACACCCCCAAGCTTAGACCTCGCTTTTCCTCAAGCGAAAACCAAAATCGAAAAAACATGTCCACATGCTTAGAAGAGAGGTGTCAATAAAAAAAATACGGACATAGCAGCATCATGTGACTTATTATAACATCAACAAACTTTAATATAAAACTTTTATTATAGAACTTTTATCATAGACGTCTCATGAACAAGTGAGAATTCATCACAACATTGAAGTATAAAGCATAAACTCTATTGGAAATTAACAAACTATGTTCTCAGTCAACTTTGCAACTACAATTCATCATCTTTTCAGGAAGGTTCACGTATCAGAGCCTTTAGGAAAGTCCACATACTCAACCATCATTTAGTATTCTATGATTTCTAACACTCACCGCGTACACATGAGCAAAATGTTTCAACTGGACACAAAGAAAGATAGGGGCTTATAGGTTCGCCTCCCAACACACTCACCTCAAGGGTGATGTCAACAATAATAACTTATGCCACCCATATTCAACTGGACATATGTGCCTAGATCTTTCCTCACCACATGATGCTTGCCATAGGAGAAAAATAAAACGAATAGAGAGAAAAACTTCGACTCTTGCATAAAAGTAAATAAATGAAAGTAAAAGATAGGACCTTCACAGAGGGAAGCAGAGGTTGCCATGCGCTTTTTGTTTGTATGCTCAACCCCTTAGTGCAAGAGAACGTCACGTTATATTACCCCTTGTGATGGAAACCTTTATTATGCAGTCTATCGGTTTTATTCTTCACCATCACAAGTTCATACAACGCTCAATTTTCCCTTACACTAAATGATCTCGCATTTTTATAAGCAATTTTTATTGCCCTTTTTGCATCGATGACAACTTACTTGAAGGATCTTACTCAACACATAGGTAGGTATGGTGGACTCTCAAACAAGATAGGGTTTAAGGGTTTTGGATGCACAAGTAGTATCTCTACTTAGTGCGGAATTTTTGGCGAGCAAAGATAGGGAAAGCACCACATGTTGAAGGATCTATGACAATATGACTTCTATGTGAATATGGACAAACATAAATCATTAAGTGTCTTCCTTGTCCAACGTCAACAATTTTGGCATATAATATTTTCATGGGTGCTCACAATCATAAAAGATTTCCATGATAGTATATTTATATGTGAATCTTCTCTTCCCTGATTAATTCATTCATGTGTTGCATCATTGACCAATGTTATGTTTGTCAATCTACAATAAAATTTTCTACTTATACTGTTCCTTATGTAATGTCATCACTTACCATAAGATTAGCATATGCTCTTTTCTTTTTATTTCCTTTCTTTTTATTGCAGCAAGAAAGTAAAGAAGGCAAAACTCAAACTAAACTTTATTATATCTCGCACACGATTACAAGGATTGATCACTAAGCAAACTCACAAAAAGCAAGGATCGAATTAAACTTTTATTCATCTAATAGCAAATGATAGCCATGGATCGAACTAAGAAAATAAAGGCAAAAGATAGTGGGAATTGATACGATATCGGGGCACCTACCCCAAGCTTGGCAAAAGCCAAGGGGAGTGCCCATACCCAATACTCAGTTTTCTTTTGGTGGTGATGAAGCAGACGGTGGTGATGAAGTAGATGCAATATGGTCCAATACATCTCTGAGTGTGGCTCTTAGGCTGTGAATCTCTTGAAGGGCTTGATGAAGTAGCTTAGTGTTCTTCTCTACTTCAGCCATGATATGTTTATTTTCTGAGCCCCAAGAGTTTGTCCCTGCATCACTTTCTCTTGGAAAAGATATGTCCCAATTGGACGGTATATGCACACGAGGAGTGTTTTCGAACCCGTAGTTTTGAATCAAATTGTGAAATTTGTTTTGATGTAACATGTGTAGAGGCCTCCTTGTAGGGAGTTCTTCCTGATCTCGTGGGCCTTCTTGATTGTTTAGGGACCTCATGGCTTGATGGGGGTTAGGATGAGAGGAGATACCAGCCAGAGTACCTCTCTCAGAAGCCAAATGCTGAATTCCGAATGAGTCCCCCTCATCTTCCTCCATAACAATCTCTACAGATTCCTCTTCGCTGGATTCTACCTGAAGCAACCAAGCTTCACCTTCTTTCGTGTTGGAGGAGGTAGAAGACATGGGTCATGGCTCGGCAGATCTGACAGAAAAAAGCAAGAAAATAAAACAGGAGATTTCTCCACTATACGGAGGTTAACAGGTTCGGGAGCTATATATATATATATATATATATATATATATATATATATATATATATATATTATCTTTGGGAACAAGCAAAATGGAAGAAAAACGGAGACCAGAAAGTACCCGAGGTGGGCACAACCCACCTGGGCGTGCCATGGTGTATCGTGCCCACTAGGGTCACTTTCCTAGAAGTTTCTTATTTTCCTAATTTCCTAAATATTCCAAACTGACAAAAAAATATTTTCGCGGATTTTTCGGAGTCCATTACTTACCGTATCATGTACCTCCTTATTTTCACGATTCTGGAGTGTTCCGGAGGACTCTATTATGTATTCTTCCGGTGTCAAAGTTTGGATAACATTGTTTTCAACATTAATGGGCGTACCTGAGATATAGTGTTTATTCATTTCCCATTGACAACCTTCGGGTTAGTCCCTTTGGCATTATTTATTTTGATAGCTCCGGATCGATAGACCTCCTCGATGACATAGGGTCCTTCCCATTTGAAGAGGAGTTTTCCTGCAAAGAATCTAAAACGAGAGTTGTACAAAAAAACATATTCTCCTACTTTGAACTCACTCTTTTGGATTCTTTTGTCATGCCATCTTTTAACTTTTTCTTTGAACAACTTAGCATTTTCATAAGCTTGGGTTCTCCATTCATATAATGAGCTAATATCAATTAACCTCTTTTCTCCAGCAAGTTTGAAATCATAATTGAGTTCTTTTATTTCCCAAAATGCTTTGTGTTCTAACTCAAGAGGCAAATGACAAGCTTTTCCATAAACCATTTTATATGGAGACATACCCATAGGAATTTTATAACCCGTTCTATAAGCCCAAAGTGCATCATCTAATTTCTTAGACCAATTCTTTCAGGACCTATTGACGGTCTTTTGTAATTTTAATTTTCTTTCTCTATTGATAAGTTCAACATGACCACTAGCCCGAGGGTGATAAGGTGACACAATTATATGGTTAACATCATACTTAGCACGCATTTTACAAAAAGCACCATGAATAAAGTGTGAACCACCATCAGTCATTAAATATCAAGGGACTCCAAACCTTGGAAATATAACTTCCTTAAGAATTTTAATAGAGGTGTTGTGATCAGCACTACTGGTTGGAATAACTTATACCCACTTAGTAACACAATCAACATCAACCAAAATATGTGTATACCCATTAGAGGAAGGAAAAGGTCCCATGAAATCAAATCCCCAAACATCAAATGATTTAACAGCAAGTGAATAATACATAGGCATTTCTTGACGCTTACGGATATTACCTATTCTTTGGCATTCATCACATTATGAGATGAACTTATGGGAATCCTTGAAGAGAGTAGGCCAATAAAAACAAGATTGCAATACCTTATGAGCGGTTTTGTCTCCCGCATGATATCGTCCATAAGCTTCGGAGTGACATTTCTGTAGCATTTGTTCTTGTTCATGCTTAGGTACACAACGTCTAATAATACCATCTACTCCTTCTTTATAAAGATGTGGGTCATCCCAAAAGTAATGTCTTAAATCATAGAATTTGTTTTTCTTTTGTCGGTATGTGAAGCTGGGAGGTATGTATTTAGCAACAATATAATTAGCATAGTCAGCATACCAAGGTGTACTATGAGAAACATTTATTGCAGCTAGTTGTTCATTAGGGAAGCAATCATTACTTGGTTGTGGGTCATCAAGAATATCTTCAAGTTTGGACAAGTTATCAGCCACGGGGTTCTCCGCTCCTTTCCTATCAGTGATATGCAAATCAAATTCTTGTAGCAGAAGAACCCACCTAATGAGTCTAGGTTTAGCATCTTTCTTTTCCATAAGATATTTTATTGCAGCATGAGTGGACAATTACTTTAGAATCAACAATGTAAGACCTGAATTTATCACAAGCAAACACCATTGCTAAGAATTCTTTTTCGGTAGTAGCATAGTTTCGTTGAGCACTATCTAGAGTTTTACTAGCATAATGAATAACATTTAGTTTCTTATCAACTCTTTGTCCTAGAACAGCACCAACAGCATAATCAGTAGCATCACACATAATCTCAAAAGGCAAGTTCCAATCAGGTGGTTCAACAACAGGTGTAGTGATTAAAGCTTTCTTTAGTGTTACAAAGGCTTCCATGCAATCATCATCAAACACAAAGGGAATATCCTTTTGCAAAATATTTGTAAGAGGCCTAGAAATTTTAGAGAAGTCCTTGATAAACCTCCTATAGAAACCTGCATGACCAAGGAAACTACGCATACCTTTGATATCTTTAGGACATGGCATTTTCTCAATTGCATCAACCTTGGTTTGTCCACCTCAATGCCTCTTTCAGAAGTTTAATAGCCCAAGACAATACCTTCATTAACCATAAAGTGGCACTTCTCCCAATTCAAGACAAGATTTGTATGTTCACATCTTTGCAAAACTTCATCAAGATTGCTTAAACAATCATCAAAAGACTTCCCATAAACAGAAAAGTCATCCATGAAAATCTGTACAGTCTTTTCACAAAAATCAGAGAATATAGCAGTCATACATCTTTGAAATGTAGCAGGTGCATTACATAAACCAAAAGGCATACGTCTATAAGCAAATATTCCAAAAGGACAAGTAAAAGTGGTCTTTTCTTGATCAGATTGTAAAACAGGTATTTGTGAAAAGTCACAGTTTCCATCAAGAAAGCAAAAATGTGTGTGATTAGATAATCTTTCTAACATTTGATCGATAAAAGGCAGAGGGTAATGATTTTTTCTAGTAGCTTTATTTAATTTTCTATAATCAATTACCATTTTGTAGCCCCGTGACAATTTTTTGCGGAATAAGCTCATTCTTATCATTAGAACAACAGTAATACCTCCCTTCTTAGGGACACAATAAACAAGACTTACCCATCTACTATCAGCTATAGGATAGATCATACCTGCTTCCAGAAGTTTCAATATTTCCATTCTTACCACTTCTTTCATTTTCAGGTTTAACCGATGTTGGTTGGTGATCAACAACGGGTTTCGCATCAGGTTCCATATTAATCTTGTGCTGACATAGAGTGGGACTAATGCCCTTAAGATCATCAAGAGCATATCCAATAGCAGCCCTGTGCTTCCTTAGAAATTTCAACAATCTTTCTTCTTCATGTTCTGAAAGGTTAGCACTAATAATAACAAGATATATCTTCTTTTCATCAAGATAAGCATATTTGAAAGTATCTGGTAATTGTTTTAGTTGAAACACATGATCACCTTTAGGTGGAGGAGGACCTCCTAGAGTTTTAATAGGCAGATTGTGTTTAAGCAGAGGTGGTTGTTGGAAAAAGATTCTATCTATTTCATTTCTTTCATGCCTATGCAAATCATTTTCATGGTCTAGAAAATATTGTGCCGAAGCATCAGTAGGAGGCACATCAATAGAAGCAAGACCAATAATTTCATCCTTACTAGGCAAATCTTTCTTATGAGGTTGTACTAAACTTGGAAAAATTAAACTCATGAGATTCATCACCAAAGCTAACACCGACAGTTTGTTTCTCACAATCTATTTTAGCATTGACGGTGTTCAAGAAAGGTCAACCAAAAATAATGGGGCAAAAGTCATCTTGTGGGGTGCTAAGACCAACAAAATTAGTAGGGTATTTTATTTTTCTACACAAGACTTCAACATCTATAAGAATCCCAATTGGTGATATAGTATCTCTAATAGCAAGTTTAATAGTAACATCTATGTCTTCTATTTGAGCAGGTGCTATTTCATCTTTAATTTCTTGATATAAGGAGAAAGGAATAGCACTCACACTAGCACCTAGGTCACATAACCCATGATAACACCGATCTCCTATCTTAACTGAGACAACAGGCATGCCGACAACTGGTCTATGTTTATCTTTTCCTTCAGGTTTAGCAATTCTAGAAGCTTTACCACAGAAGTAAATAACATTCGCATCAATATTATCCACTAAGAGATATTTACCCATAGAAACACTAGGTTCAACTTTGATTTGTTCGGATGGTTTGGGTGTTCTAACATAACTTTTGTTAACCATAGTTGAAGCTTTAGCATGTTCCTTCATCCTAACAGGAAAAGATGGTTTTTCAATATAAGGAGTGGGAACAACTGGATCAACATTGTAAATGATAGTTTCTTCTTTAGCTTTCAACGGTTCTTTAATTTCTTATTTAATAGGTGGGTGATATTTGAACCACTTCTCCTTAGGGAGATCAACATGAGTAGAAAAAGATTCACAAATGGTGGCTACTATCTCAGAGTCAAGTCCATATTTAGTGTTAAACTTTCGAAAAGCATCGATATTCATAAAAGATTTAACACAATCAAATTTAGGTTCAATACCTAACTCTTTACCTTCGTCGAGTTCCCAATCTTCAGAGTTGCATTTAATTCTTTCTAAAAGATCCCACCGGAATTCAATAGTCTTCTTCATAAAAGAACTAGTACAAGAAGTATCGAGCATGGATTGATCATTACGAGAAAGTCGAGCATAAAAATTCTGAATAATACTCTCAAGAGCTCATGATTGGGGCATGAATATAATATTGACTTAACCCTCCCTCAAGCTAGAGTGATACTTTCTCCTTCACTAGGCCAATAATTATATATATAATTCCGATCACAATGAACTAGATGCATAGGATAAAATTTCTGATGAAATTCCAATTTCAAACGGTTCCAGTTCCAAGATCCAATATCATTGCATAGCCTATACCATGTCAATGCTTTTCCCTTCAACGATAAAGGGAAAACCTTCTTCTTAGCTTCATCTTCGGGTAAATCTGCAAGCTTAAATAATCCACAAATTTCATCCACATATATCAAATGCTTATCAGGAAGTTCGGTTCCATCTCCTGCAAAAGGATTAGCTAGCTGTTGTTCTAACATACCCGAAGCAATTTCATATTCAATATTTTCAGTAGGTGCAGTATGTTGACGGGTAACTAATTGTGGTTCTGGTCGAGGTGAATATACCCCGAGCAATCCCCTCAAAGGATTGTTTTCCATAGTAGCAAGTGAGAATAAATTTCGGCACGTAGTACTAATGTTTCCTTACCAATTTCCACTTACCAAGAGCGCTTCACTCCCCGGTAACGGCGCCAGAGAATCTTCTTGATGACCCACAAGTGTATGGGGTCAATTGTAGCCCTTTTTGATAAATAAGAGTATCGAACCCAACGAGGAGCAGAAGGAAATGGCAAGTGGTTTTTAGCAAGGTAATGTCTGCAAGTGCTAAAATTGTAAGTAGCAAGTAGTTTGGTAGCAAGATAATTTGTAACGAGCAAGTAACAATAGTAGTAACAAAAGTGCAGCAAGGTAGCCCAATCCTTTTGAGGCAAAGGACAGGCCAAAACGGTTTCTTATGATAAGCAAAGTGTTCTTGAGGGTACACAGGAATTCATCTAGTCACTTTCATCATGTTGGCTTAATTCGTGTTCGGTACTTTGATAATTTGATATGAGGGTGGACCGGTGCTTAGGTGTTGTTCTTACTTGAACAAACCTCCTACTTATGACTAACCCTCTCGCAAGCATCCACAACTGCGTGAAAAGTATTAAGAATAAATTCTAACCCATAGCATTAAACTTTTGGATCCTATGGGTCCCATACGGAATAGCGCATAAACTGGGGTTTAAGCTTCTGTCACTCTCGCAACCCACCATCTAATAACTACTCCGCAATGCATTCCCTTAGTTCCAAATATGGTGAAGTGTCATGTAGTCGATGTTCACATGACACCACTAAGAGAATGGCAACATACATACCATCAAAATATCGAACACATATGGAGTTCACATGATTACTTGCAACATGATTTCTCCCGTGACCTCAAGAACGAAGGTAACTACTCACCACTGATAAACATGCTCAAGATCAGACGGGTATTAAATAGCATAATGGATCTGAACATATAATCTTCCACCAAATAAACCATATAGTAATCAACTACAAGATGTAATCAACACTACTAGTCACCCACAGGCACAAATCTATAGTTTTGATACAAAGATTGAACACAACAGATGAACTAGGGTTGAGAGGAGTTGGTGCTGTGAAGATTTTGACAAAGATAGCCCTCCAGAAGATGAGAGAGTTGTTGTTGATGATGATGATGAAGATGATTTCCCCCTCTGGGAGGGAATTTCCCCTGGAGGAATCGCTCCGCCAGAGGGCAAAAGTGCTCCTGCCCAAGTTCCGCCTTGTGGCGGCAGTGCTTCATCCCAAATGTCCTTGCCTTATTTTTTTCTAAGTCAAAATGACTTATGTACCAGAAGATGGGCACCAGAGGTGGGCCGAGGAGGGCAGCACCACCAGGGTGCGCCTGGGCCTCCTAGCGCACCCAGGTGGGTTGTGCCCACCTGGTGGCCCTCCTCTGGTGCTTATTTGCTCCAATAATCATTAAATATTCTATAAAAAATCCTCGGGGAGTTTCAGCTCATTTGGAGTTGTGCAGAATAGGTAGCTTGACGTAGCTTTTTCAGGTCCGGATTTCCAGCTGCCAGAATTCTCCCCCTTGGTGCATACCTTGCATATTATGAGAGAAAATGCATTAGAATTGCTCCAAAAAGCATTATTATACATAAAAACAACATAAATAATAGTAGGAAAACATGATGCAAAATGGACTTATAATACGAACATTAGAATCATATCAAATTCGTATTTGAACAAATAAACTAAGGAAATACGATTGGCATAATGTTTAGCTTCAAGCGTGGAGTGCTGGTAGTGTGACACAAAGCAAGTAGGCAGATTGTATTCCATGTTAAAGCTTGTTGTGTATGTAAAAGCTCGTTGCCCACACATGATTGAAGAGATCACACAGAGAAATACTATTCAATCATGTTTGCGGTTCCAGTATTTTGTAACAGGGTGATCCACCCTATAAGAATATTGACAACAAATATGACAAGGAAAGCATAGATGTAGTGAATCAATCATTACTTTTGAGCTTACTAGGACAAGTATGCAAAATTGTAACTAAAGTAAGAGACCGTCCAAAATCTGAATCAAGAAGTTCCTATAGCACTTATTGTTTGCAACTAATCGACGTGAATAACTGAATATCATATCGAATGAGTAAGAAATACAAGTAAAGTTTTCAATAAACCTGGCCTGTAGTAGTAATCTGGGTCAATGTCACTATGACCAACAATCCAAAATCACTAGTGTCTGTTCCTAGGGCCGGAATTTTGGAACCCTGTGACCTTTACAAGTACTAAAGATTATTGAAATACATCTGGACCATTAAGTGTAGCTAGCACTCAGTACACAACAAACACCTAATGACAGTCCTGCCTAATGAGTAATGAATCAATTAGAAAATGGGTGATGAGGAGTGGCTGCTGAGTGTTGAGGACGCATCTCAGGATAAATCGGGTTCGCTTAGTTGCTGCTGCACGCCTGAGCACTGAACGGACTGGGAAGGTAGGCACTGCGGCGCACCCGTGCAGCGGTGATGCTATTGGGTGAGTGGCTCCTAACCTCCTGTTAGTCCTGTGTCTCCTCCTAGAGTCATGTCGTTCGGGGACGGCAAGTCGCCAGCGAGGCAAGCGGCTGGGGACAGAGGGGAATCGGGGCCTGGGCCGACCCAAAATCCCAGGGTGGGCCATGGCCCATCGTGGGCACCCTGTAGATACACCCGAGCGGCGTACATGCATTTTTGAAACTAAATTAGCAACATTTAGCTGACCAATTACACGACTCTGTTTTAATAATATCAGATTATTATTTTAACAACTAAGATTGTTTAGCTTAATGGGTGGAGCAGTGCTATTATGACATGAAGCATGTATGATCGGGGAAACCCTAAGCATTTTTTTAGCAAAAGAGTGTTTCCCCTCTGATTTCTATTAAAGGAACCACCATGGGACCAACATGATCAATTAAACCCTAAGCATGATCAACTAAACCCTATTATGATTGTGCCATGGCAGAATTAAAGCTGCAAACTGTAGAATGCTATTTACCATCCATTGTTTGCTTCGAACTAAGAACTAAATTCTAAGAGTTGAATAAAAAGTAGAGTAACCAACTTACAATCAATTTTCTGGTAGAGATCAAAAAGTTGAGCAGATATGAAGTACCACCTCTCTTGCAGCGCCGTGTAGGCATCGGGGATGTGATGGCTGTCGGTGGCTTTGAAGCAGATCTACAACGGTAGACGGGTGCATCATTGGATATGTCCCGTTGTGGTGGACAATAAGGTCGTGTGAGCGGCCCCGACAAAGAGGACGACGGCACCAATGAAGCGAGAGGACGTGATGCAAGGCTCCCAGTCCATCGCCGTGGATGAGAAACAACCATCTCTAGATGTGGACGACGCGGTCTTGGTAGGAGCTCCGGCATGGTGGAGGACGGCAGCGATGGATGGGGTGGAGGACGGCGGTGATGGGTGGGGTGGCGGACGGTGGAGGCTTGTGTGGGGATGGTGTTCTAGCGCAGACAGTGTATGAATGGTAAAATGGAGCGAAAGGTACGGGGAACCATGTTTTTGGGACACGCCTCTCTGAAATATGGGAAAGTTACGAACTTAGCCCCTGTTTAAAATTTGGACGTCAAGTCGGTTGGGGATAGCACGGTAATCTCGCATCTCCCAAATATTTGCCCAGAGTGATTTCGGGCGAGGAGAGGGTGTTTTGGAACCCATGGTTGGCGTCCATGGTGTATGAACGGGGCTGACAGGTAGGGCAGTTGTGTCACGTCTGAGTGAAGTTACGAACATGCCCCTATTGAAAATATTTGCCTACATCGATTTTGGCTGAGTCGAGTTTGTTTTGCCGCACACCGTGTATGAATGGGGAAATGGAGGGAGAGACAGACGTCTTTTGTATGAGCTTGAATCAAATGTGTTTTGCCGCCCATGTTTGGCGCCCACCTGCTAGAATGGGCTCAGAGGCGGTCGTGTCACGTCTAGTTGAAGTTACTAACCTACCTCTATTGTGAGCTGTGGAAATCGGGCAGATGCATTGTCTGTGTAAGGGGTAGACAGTAATTTCCATCTCCCAAACACTGGCTTTGGGCAACTGACGTGGGAGTGGACATTTTACCGCTTCTTTCAAATTTTGGGACAATAAGCATCCACGTTTACCCTGACAACTAAATTCAAATCCATTATGTATTCCTATACGTATCTTTATAAATCATTCTATGTGTTTTTATATATCTTAAAAAGCATGACAAATATGTATTCCACTATCATATATGAATATGATTTACAAAAGCCGATACCCGAATTCAGAAGCTAGAATCTAGTTTAACGTGAATTTGAATATTCCAAACCACTTTATGTCCATCTCAAGTGTCACACGTACATAATGTGTACTCCCATTTAGATATGTACACAAGCGATGTCTCAAGATTCAAAATACCGAGTCGATCAACCAATAATGTACAAAACTAACAGACATATAAATAGTTATAGAGTATATGGATCATAATATCAACTAACATACATAAGCCAGGCCGTTGTACTTTTTTTGCTAGAAGAGCATCCTTTTTTTAGCAAAGCCAGTACAACATCTTGGCCCTTTCAGATGCATGCCACTTAAGGACCATTTATACTACTATTATTGTTGACTGCACATTCAGCCCGATTGGCATATTTGTAGGCCTGACACAACAATCAAGATTGAATGTCTCAGAGTCTTATCAATTAATAAAGACTTGTGCTCAAACAAATTACAACCCCAAAAAACAAAAAACAGTTATTACATGATCTCTAAAACAAATTGATCGATTACATAAACAAACAACACAAAGGTTATTCAATGATGGAAAGAACATTTCACCCATGATTTACCAAGTGGGAATTTAATTTCCTTTTTTCCTTTAGGACCTTAATAATGTGGTCAGTCTCAGCTTGCTTCGTTTTGAAATCTACCAAATATTTATTGGTTCTCTTGAGTACTGCTTGTGATTGTGTTGTTTGCTTCCTCAACATGTCAACTTCATCTCTAAGTGCAGAAGAAGAATATCTTTCTACCAATAGTGTAGCCTCTAGAGCATCAGTAGTTGGTAATTCATGATGCATGACTGGACCAGTGCCACTGCTGTGGGATGATACAATGTCCATGGGGACCTCGCTCTTTGATCTTGGGCTAACCTGTTTTGCCATTAAAGTTCCGATTGGATTCCGAAAATTTGAAGTTAGCAAAACATCTCAACTGGGAGTTTTCACAACAAACCAGTTAAACAAAAAAGGAATTAAAGAGTTTCAATTGGATGCTGAAAAGTAGTTATTAACATCTTTGTAACTGGTTGCATCAACAAGGCAGTTAAACAGACAAGCTTTGCAAAAGGTTCCTGTACTGGCATTGGAGTTTCTCTTGGATCCTGAAAAGTTGAATAGCCAGTAACGTGATTAGAGCAACCGGTTGCAGCAGCAAACCTGTTACACAAATATAGTTTTGAAAATATACCTGTTGTGCAATTGGACTTCCAATTGGATCCTGAAAACTTGAAGTTGGTAAGATGATTACAGCAACAAGTTACAATAGCAAACCAGGTAAACAAGGAAGTTTCCGACAACATACTTGTTGTGCTAACAGAGATTCAGTTGGATCCTGCAAACTTGAGTGTGAGTAATCATAAATAAAGTGTTGCAAGAGCCACAGGAAACTAACATCAAACTACTGAAACTAACCAATTTTCGCATCGTACTTAATTACACATGAACTAGTAAAACTAACTAGTTCTTGGCAACATATTAAAGTAACAAGTCGGTACCATTTACCAGCAACACAGACATTTGTAAATTTCTTTGATGTAAGCAATATGATTCCAACACACACACACACACACACACACAAGTCAAAAGACAGTGTCCCTCATATAAACCTGAGAGTTGTCTATCTATGAACATGCAAACATGTAACATTACTAGTGCTACAAGTGATAATAGCAAACCATTTAAGCAAACAAGGTATCAGAACGTAAATTACACGTAAATTCTGCTGCACCCTAGAAGTACATATGACCAGCTATCTACGTGCCTAAGTACCTATTTAAGTTCAGGTAAACATGTAATTCTTAACAGTAAGTATCAAACACATAGATAGGCGTAGTCTATAATAGGATTAACAGTCTATGGCATTTTGTAATCAGTAGCAAACTAAATTAAGCCAAGCAACGTAAATGAACAATTTTGCAATAAGTGGCTAACTAAAATTCTGAGAAGAAGGTAACGGAACTTATGCTAGCTCTTTGTACAGGCACACTACAACTTCTTTTTTTCTTACAAGGTTCTACGAAGGAGTCCATGGCATCAATTGCTTGGATGCGCAGTCCTAGTACTTCTTTCTTCCCACACTACATTGGTAAGTCCAATGGTTAATCTGATAAGATAGTGCGTCCTGGATATGTTATATGAGGACGGGTTATCAGACTAGTTGTAGCCACACACATCACACTGGCTTTTACTGCATATTTCATGCAACTACATTTGGCATATCAAGATCTAAGCAATCTACAATAGGATGAAAAGACTGGCATCCTTCACATTATTGGCGAACTCAGTTCATAGAAACAAGCAATTCAACCATTCTGTGGGTAAATCAAAAGCACCACTTGAAAATTTTCACTACCCCAATCATACACGCAAAAAGGGGTGACGCCAGGGTGACGCCACCATAGGGGTTGGTATGGGAGGCCGCCTCGAGTAGCTGGAATGTGTGCACCTAGTTTGAGTCGTCCAGGTTGGCCCAGACTAGTTTTGTTCGTCCCAACGCACGACCAGGCAATGTAAAAAATGAAGAAAAACCATTCAATTTGGATGGGCCAATAACGTAAGTGCAAGGCAGGCCGTATAGTAGGCTCGCGGCCCAAACGAGCGCCTCCCATATCGATCAACAGCAGGAAAAATCCCAATTCATTCGCTCTAGCCTCCTGTCTAGTTTGCTCCTAACCTAGCAGCCGCTGGACAGACCAACACAACACTTCTTGGCGCCCTCGTTTGCCGCCGATTGTTGGGCTTCAAGCAAATGGAAGGACGAGAAGATGAAAATCCAACCCTGGGTGTAGCCTGCATTGGAGGCAGCGACATCAGCACAGGCATGGCATCGAGCTTGCGCAAACGGACAGTCATAGCTTGCAAGAGCAGCATGCGCAACGAGCAGGTACATCACATTCCTTATTATATCTAATTCAACTATGCAATTTTTGGCCAATAGTTAAACATGACTGTGTTGTAAAACTTCTTGTATGTAGGGAATCTATGAGAAAAAGAAACCAATTTCTACTTATTTTATAACTCGCCCAATCAATACTAAACTCACTGAACCTGATGTATCTAATCAAGTTCCCGATGCAAACATACAAGCTCATCTTGTTCTTGAGCCTGAAGTGTATAATGGACAAACTGCTAACGAAGGATTTGATGCAAACATTTTACATGCTCCTGTTGATGAACATATAGTGTGTAATGAGGGATCTAATGCAAGCTTTTTTCAAGCTCCCATTGAAGTATTTAGTGTCTAATGATGATCTGCTATGTTGACAGAGACATAGAGATTTGCAGGCATTGATGACAAGCAAATTATAGTACATTTTCATGGCTTGAGGAAACATCAAGGCCAACTGCCAGAAAGTGCCCGTATCATGACAACGTAGCATAAATACTTTTCTAATCTGTTGTTTGAAACTATTGGCATACTTGTGCGGGACAGATATATTGATATGCAGTTTGCGCACGGGTTATAGGTGCAATTACACTACGATATTTTCAACTAGAGAACAAATAATTCAAGCAGGTACAGACCATGTTAGTAGTCCTTGTACACCATGTTGCATTTTGTGTTTTTGGTTCTTACATCATTTAGTGTTTTATAATCTAGAACTACTTTGCATCATAAGCTGGTTTCCGAAGTGCATGTAACTTCACATTTCTCAAGTTATGTTGATTTCCAGAGTGCAAGTGCCTTCGTATTTTTTAAGTTAAAGTTTCACCCCTGGTAACTTGAATTCGTGGATCCGCCATTGCACACAAATCATACACACAGGCCAGTACGAATTAAATGAAATGCAGGGACTTATGCTAGCTCATTGTACAGGCTCACTGCAGCTCTGCTTGCGCTTGGGATGTTCCATGTACAAGTCCATGTTACCACTTGCTTCGATGTGCAGCCCTTGTGCTCCTTGCATCCCCCTCTGCATTTTTGACACGGTGAATGGTTGATCAAATAAGAGGAGTCGACCTTGCTATTGTACCGGAGGACACATACTTACAAGGTTATACCGATGTGCAGGATGTGTACCAGATCCCGTAGTGCGGTCATGCTTCACTAAAAAATGGTTTTGCTTGTTTCAGATGATATCTCTAGAAGAAATAAGAGTAAAAGTCAGATTCGCATAGGCGTGTAAGCTAAGAGAGAGTGAAAGGATACCCAAACATTGTCAGAATAGTGCACTACGGAGTGATATGTGGATACCAAGTTTGCATCGGCGTTTGGGCATGCTCTCCTAGCTAGAGTGTAGGTCACTTCAGAGCCGTTGAGGGTGATGCACTTGCGTTGGCTGGCCGCGCACGAATGCTGATATTGAGTGGCTGCGGATCGCTACGATGCGGTGGACGAGACCATTGGTGAAGCCCCAACAGCCTCGGGGGGCGGAAGTGCGACGATGTGCTTGGTGAAGTAGCCCCGGTAAGGTGGGAGACGACGTCGGTGAAGCGAACCTGATGTGGTGGAAGTCGGTGTCTGTGAGGCACGTCGGTTGTGGACCACCCGGTGCGGTGGACGAGGGCATAGATGTGGTCGCTCCTGTGCGGTGGTGAAGCGCGACCATCGTCTTCATCATCGTCGTCCGGCACAGAGGTGGGGAAAGAGACGAGACAAGGGGCAATTCAAACTTTGCTTGTGTTGGCAGCGAATTAGGGATTTGAGCGCTCTAGGCGCGAAAGGGGACAGTGGAGATGGGAGATTTTCCAGAGCTGGAATTGGGGCCGCCAGATATTTCAATCCGAAACATGGAAGGGAGGGAGGGGTGGGTGGCTAGGTGCTAGCGTCTGTACGACACACACGACCACCATGACACGGTCATGGTCTGCCTGGTACACCTGCATTTGAGAATGCAAACAAATCTTCTTACATTTGGAGACGAATCTGTATGTATTACCATGCCCGTGTTTTCCTTGCAAATAATTAGTCATTCGAAACGAGATACTATAAATTAATTAATGAGAAGTTATTTGAATTAGAGTGTGTATCACATAGCGATCTCCAATTCTAATGTGGATTTCGCATTTCACGGTATCCATGCTACTTTTTGAATATACAAATTCATATGTGTACGATGAACACCATGGTAGTGAGAAAAATTTGGATGGATTCAAACATATGACCTACAAAATAGCACAACAATCGAGCCAATTTCAACATTTCCAAACCTGGTTTGGCATGAATTCAAAATAATTACGGAAGCCATATGCATGGTTCTCAATTCAAATCTTACAATGTACACTAAATTGAAACGTCAATATTAAGTGGCGTACTATATACATTCAAATGTTGTTTTTAGCCCCACCCCACCCGGCACACACGCTACATACTTCCTGTATCGATCAATCTTACTCTCCTAACCACCTTAGCAAGCTATCGGTTTCCGACACATTCATTATTTCTCTCCATGTTTTGATCTCCAACTCTCCCAACTACACAACCCCCTTTTCCCACTTTGTTACCAAATTTATCTACCTCACACACCTGCCATTGCACTCCATGCCAAGCTCTCTCTCTCTCCCTCCCACCCTCTCTCGCTAGATACATGTATTGCCTATGCAGATGCCCCCTCTTGTGCGCACACACGCACATTGCCTATCTAGGTCACTCTCTTGAGACTGTCTCACTCTTTCTTCCGCACGGCGGGCCACACTCGCTCAATCTCGCTCTCTCTATCTATGTCTCGATTAATCTCGCTTTATTTCACACACAAATGATATCTCCCTGTTAGGGCCTCAATCAACACACCATATACTCTCTCACGCAGATTGTCTATCTAGTTCAGTCCATCCAAGCCGCTCCCACTCTTTCGACCTCATGGTGGACCACGCTCTCTCAACTCTCTCTCTCTCTCCCTCTCTCTCTCTCTCTCTCTCTCTCTCTCTTTGTATGTCTCGATTGACCTCGCTCTTTCTTGGACACAAATAATATATCTCCATGTTTAAGCCCAATTCGACATGTTCATATTGTATACTATCTCACGCACATTGTCTATCTAGGTCACTCTATCCAACCCGTCTCACTCTTTTGATTGCACGACTATCCACACTCGCTCAATCCCTCTGCCTTTATATATGTAATTGATTGACCTTGCTTCCTCCCACACACACAATATATCTACATGTCTGTGACTGGATCATCTGTCAAGCTCTATCTTACATCAGTCACCCTTCCCAAAAGCTCAATCGAACAATATCTCTCTAGAGCATATATATCTTTTCAATGAATGTCGGACCACACTCACTTTGTCTCTCTATCTATTTGTCTCTCGGTTGACCTCCCTTTCTCACGCCATATTTTCCACACATTGAAGCTACCTCTCCATCCCTCGCAGAGCCGGAGCTATTTACATTGCGAGGGGGACTCCAATCTTGGATTGATTTGTGAAGGCATTTATTCTGGTGGGTTTAGATTATATTTTCGTAGCATTCGGCCGACACCCACTCCAAACACCATTGCAACCCCCGCACCCCCCAATTGATTTCCTCTGCCTCGGTCATCACTCTCTTGCACGTCCTTTCTCACCTTCAATGTTGCACCATGGTATTCTTGCAAAAAAACTCTGTAATTCTCTTTACTTATTACTCCCTCGGTTCGAAAATACTTGTCATCAAAATGGATAAAAAGATATGTATCTAGAACTAAAATACGTCTAGATACTTCTCCTTTTATCCATTTTGGTGATAAGTATTTCCGGATGGAGGGAGTACAAATTAGCTACAAAAGTACACAGCGATAGTCTACCTATAATGGAACCCACAAATTAAAGTCCTACAAACTACACACCAAGGGGCCCACCTGTCATGGAACGAATTTGGACCCACATATAAATTAAAAATTAAAAAGGACGAGGATCGAACATGCGACAACGGCCTTCGAGCCGCACATCAATAGGCAACATAGTACAACAACATTTGTTGTACCCCCCCCCTCTGTTGATATAATGTTGTTATATTACGACAGCCTATTTTATGGGTAACCTGTTTTAATATTATTTCTAGTACATTAGTGGGATGGGCTCGTTAGCACGTACTACTCTCCTTCACTTACTTGTGGGTTCCATGTCTGCTCTCTCTCCTCCTCCCCTTCTACATTTAGACGCACGGGCGAAAACAAAGAACTCGCGGGCGATGCTGCCGTTGACCATATCTGGACGCGTTCACAAGTTACGACACCAGTTTCACGTACTAGTAGTACAAGTCAAATTGTACGTGCAATGCACGTTAATTTGGAATTGACTTCCTTAAGAAAATATTTGGAATTGACGTGGTATTTAATATGAAATGCTTGTGATTAGAAGGAATACATGTGGCTTGATGACGTTTTATACTTAACTCGATACGGCTCTAGCAGAACGTTCAATCGATCAAATAATAGATTTCATTCAGTCTGTCTCCAACTTTACATTCATACGACGATCGATCTAAAATAAACGGAAATGATAATCGGTTGGATTTTAAGCATGGTAATCCGAATATTTTTCATGGAAATTTTAGATTATGCGGTGGTGGTGGGGGTGTCTTGCAGTGGGAAGCGACTCCTCTGCTGTGCTCTGTGTGTCGTCGGGCCACTGACCGACGGTGACTGCGATGGCGGCGTCTTGCATCATTGTTGACGTACTCCTGGACGTTGGCCCTAGCTCCAAGGAAGGCCAGAATGTTCCGGAGTTCGGTCTCTAGGAGCAAGTCAACCGGCGGGGGGAGGCGACAAGCATTGGTGCAAGCAAGCGGTCGACGAAGGCCATCTATGCCGCTGATGGGGGCACTGGCACCCGCGCGGGGATAGGCGCTGGCAACGGCGCGGTGCAGACATTATGCATGGGAACTGGCATGGGAGAATATCATGTGCCTCCACACCTTAGATACTATATGCTGATCCGAGTTGCTTGGAGCTCGTAGATCTGAGATATAGAAGCTCACATCATGCCTTAACATTTTTATAGGAAACCTTAATGAGTATGAGAATTGCACACAATTTGTACAAAAACTACTCAGATGCCCTTGGATCCCATATCCAACGACCTCGAAGCTCGTATCACCGTGGCATCTAAGATGAAGGAGGACCTCATATTTTCATGTATGTAAGAATATCATGTGCTACCACACCTTAGATTCTTTGGTGATACAAGCTCTTCAGAGCCGTTGGGTATGTGATCCAACAACTCCTTGTTGGTTCGAATGTTTCTTTGCATAAAAGCCCGCAAAGAGTTTGGCCACTGCTTACAAGCACAAAGACTGCTGAGATGACATTGGATCTCAGATCAAATGACCTCGAAGCTCGTATCACCGTAGCATCCAAGCTGCAAGAACACCTGATGTTTTCTCACAAGTGAGGTGCTCCTACACCGTAGATTCTATGGTGATATGATCTAACAGCTCACAGTAGGAGGTTTGAATGTTTTTGTAATATACGCCTGAGGGAGTTTGGGAATTGCGCAGAAAGTACAAGTACTATGCATGCGGCATCTGATCACAGATCATACGACCTAGATGCTCGTATCACTATAGCAGCTAATTAAGCTATAGGGAGCTCCTAATGTGAGCAACTGGGAGCCGTTGGATCCAACATGCAGCGGAACACACGAAGCCCGCATGTTATATTTGAAAAAACAACCTTGGAGAGTTTGGAAATTGCGCATTATTACAAAGACTACTCCCAAGCCATTGGATCTCAGTTCGAGTGATGTAAAAACTCGTATGACCATAGCATCTAGGCTGCGGGGTGGATGTGATATTCTATGCCGCTGTCATTTTTGCTCCTAAACTTGCAAAATAAGTGTAACTCGTGTCGTTACTTGTCTAACCGCACAAAGTTTTTGTGCAAAAAAACCATCCTACACTGAAATATCAGAACAGCACGTGGGGGTCCCACTTGTCATTGATCAAAATTGGACCTAAAACTAACAACCTGGAAGACGAGATTCAAACTGGCAACCTGGACTACAAAGCATAAGTCGATAGCCTGAAACAACAACGTTTTTTGGCTTTGTCCCATAATGATTTTATATAGTATTACATTGAGTAGACCAGAGGGAGTGGCTCGTCAACACGTGCTTGACCATTGACTCACTTATTGGTGGGTCCCATGTCTGCGATCTCTCTTTCCTCTCCATTGCCTCCTTTAGACGCGCGGGCATAGACGAAGAGCAGCGCGAGCTTACCGTGGTGTTATTATAACTAAAAATGCATGGAAAATAGAGGAATCACCTAGAACAAGAGACGTTGTGGCTGGTCCAGACGGAGCTAACCACACCTATCCTCCGTGCCATGTTAGCATGATGAAGTTGTTTGGCTAGTGGGGTGTTTTCGACCGACTGGCTGGGTCCCGAGGTCAAGCCATAGGTAGTATGTCTGGTATAGTATATTTTTACACACACATTTTTCCTTCGTGCCGAGACGTGGCACACCCTACCACGCGGTTTCGGGGACCTAATGGGTGGTGCACGCATGTTTTCTTCCTTGTCGAGACGTGGGCTGCCCTACCCCGTGTTTTCTGGGTCCTCCTCGGTCGTAGCGTCGAAGCAAGTAAATGAGTTATCAAATCATGAAAGACCACCTTTCCCGCCGAGTACATCAGTGAAGCACGGTGGCTAACTAGTTGGGCTAGTGCGACCGATTAGCTAGGCCGCCGCCAAATTTGTTTTTTCACCCTTTTTTAATCTCCTTGCCGGCGGGTAAATTGAAATATCCATTGCGGCATTGCTCTGGTCTTTGGATGCGGCAGGCGCGTCAAGATTTTTATTTTTTTATTGACGGGAGCAGGTGCGGCAGCTATTATCACGATGACTATGCATGTAAAACCCACTGCTCCCTATTGTGAAAAGTCGTCAACTGGTGTTTTCCCATGGTGAAAACTAAAAGATTCACCCTGCTCCTCTGCTGGCTCCCTCAGCCTTCCCGTAGATTCCATTGCCTTTCAGCCATTTCGCCCCATTTGCTTCCTCTCCCCATTTGCTTCCTCTCCCCATTACTTCTACCTGGTTCCATGGCGGCGCACCAGATCATTGAGTCTGAGGTGAGGCGCCTAACATAGGAGCTCTAGGCCAAGGATGCGGAGCTCAGGGCCAAGGACGTGGACCTCCGGGAGCTCAAGGAGGAGAGGAGTGGCATGCTCCTCCTTTATGTGCGGGAGTTCATGGAGCTTCAAAAGCGGCAGGTGTCCACCACAAAGATGCTCGAGGCGTCAACGACATTGCTGTAGAAAGCAGAGATACGATAGGCGATCAAGCGAGCCAGCTGGAGCGCGTGCAAGCCGATCGTGACGAGGTCCATGATCGCCTTAGCCACTTGGTGGACCATGTTGCCATGCACATGTTGCGGCTGCATGATGCCTACCGTCGTGCCAGCGCGACCATGCCGGCCATCGGGCTAAACCCATTCGACCACCCTGTCGACTTTAACAAGCTGCGACTTCCTGATTTGGTCTCCTTCTTCACCTATATCTCCGAGGAGCTGAGCCGTCTCTGAGCGATGGTGGGGGCGGAGCTTGACAAGGAGGGGTTGCGGGCTGCCGTTGCCATTGCCGGGCGAATCCTCTCAGGGCTCCGTCACCGTAATCCATTCGTGCCTTTGGATGCCATCTTTGATGAGCTGGCTCCCATCGATCGGGAGCAGGCTCTGTGGGTGGTGGCACCCTGCATCACCAACGTTGTGCGCCTCAAGAAGGAGAGGGACTTTAGTGGTGTTTAGGCGTCCTCTGCATGGGCATGTCCATGTCTTGGTGCAACATGACCATTGGATCAAACTCAGACGGTGGAGATCAGTCACGTAGCAAAAAGCTTGTGGGCGTGTTTGGTTGCATTCTCATCTCAATATAGTTGTTCCCTCTTCGTGCATGCTCATTTTAGCACCCCTCTTCATGCATGCTCCTAGTGTATTTGTGTTAACCTACTAGTGTGGACTCATGCACCCTGCACATGCCTAGTAGTAGGAGCATTGTGTAAGTTCAAGTGGCTGCCATGTAGACTACCCCGATCGAAGCGCCGCAGTAATGCCCAATGAGTCGCCAAATCACAAAGCCCCACCTTTCCAGCAGTAAGTTGGACAAACGAATCAACCATCATTTCACTCTTGTCTCTCAGCTTCCTCTCTTGAAGAAAACCCCAACTCGCACTTGATTCTCCCTTCCCTTATTTCTTCAAGAATACCCCGACATGCTTCTGCCATTGTTCTTCTCTCCCAAAGAAAGAACGGTGAGCGCATCAATGGTGTTGCTTCTGGCCAAGGCCCGGTTTTGCAACCACGAAAATGATCCTAGAACTCCCTCTCTGTTCTTCTTCTGGGTTTGTGATTATGGTTTCTTTTCTTTTGTTTCTTGACAGTTTCTTGATGGACCTGGAGCACCAGCCAAAATGATGTCTATGGCTCTAGCCAAAACTGTCGAGGCTCAGGATACAAAGAAGCGCAAGTACCCCATCGAGACTACCGCAGACAAGGTCAAGGCCATCACCCTGTCCAAGCCCGCCTCGATCTCTTCGGGATCCCTCATTAAGCAAGTCTAGGTAATATCTTTTCTTAACGATCTTTTTCTTGATCTTGATCGTGTTTTTTCATCTAGCACGCATTACTAGTACTAGTAGTACAACTTTCTGGGTGATCTTGCATGTGATTTTTGTGTGCCAAATGACGGTTCTAAATTCCCCTTTTGACCAAAACATGCGACAGATTGACACTGATTTCTTATAAATTACTTTCAACAAGTTTATGAACATTAATGCTACCTTTGAAGAGAGTATATTAGCCTCAGTAACTTGTGTTATGGATATTACAAGTAATCCCTCTGCTCTCATGCCTTTGAAGACATGTTCTAGTGCCTTTGTTCACTCATTTCTATACGTGTATGTAGTCTTATATGGAGTAAACCATTGAAAATCATCTTATATTTCTGAACGGAGGTAGTAATAAAATATTTGGTTTCTGTTTGAATTAGAACCAGGTCTGTGGTGGAGATGAAGTTCTCAAAGTCGTGCCGTATGAAATGGAACACCTGAGGATGTGTTGTACTCCTGAACTATCCAACTGCTTTGTCCTTGTCGACATGTGTCCCGAACTAGTGTTTTCCAGTAGCATTGTTGTCAGGCGTGTTCTCGAGGGTGTACCTGACCACAACAATTTCCTAGTTGTGCCTTCGATTACGAAGGGTGTGGTTCTTGTAAAGCTTCCCGACAAATCTGATGTGGACTGTCTTCATCGTCATGTGTATGAGTGGGAAGAGCACTCTGTTAGGTTCTCCAAGGTTGATGAGATGGTGATGCTGCTGGTAGACATCTCTCACAATGTCCATGGCCTAGTCAGTAATGCGGTGCACATCCTATAGGTCGGCGGCAAGAAATAGTGTGTGGAGTTTAATTGGTGCAACTTTGCTTGTTTGGAGTAAGTACTATTGTTTAGTACTTGATTTGTGTGTGTGAACCCTGCATTGTTTAGTACTGTCGCTTTTGTTGTCTGGTGAGTCCTAAGAACAGTCTATGTTAATGTCTGTCAACTCAATTCAGTCTGTATATTTTGAAGTATCTAGATCATCTTTTTTGTGAGGACGGTTTATCAATTATGGTTACACTCCAATATCTGTATGCATTGCAGGGTTTCACCAGGATTTCCAGTCCCATACGATTTGTCAGGACCTTTGGACTATCCTTCTTGTGGGAGTAAGCAGGAGGCCCGCATGCCACGCATAATTGGATGACCAATCTTTTGTTTACATCTTGAACATAGTGATTTCCTGATAACGATTCACTCATGCACATCAAGTAAATCTTATTGATTTATGGTCTAAATCTTATTGATTTAATGTCATGTTTTCTTACTTTTGCTGCAATTTTACAATGCAAGTTTTGCCATGTGACATTCGTCACAGAATAAACCGTTTGGTTTGCTCTATGGATATTTTAGCAGGTTTCACTTCTTAGGCACTGTCCATCACTTATATTACAGGATACAATTGGATCAGTCTGTTGTCTGAGTACAATCTAAAGCCCTATGATGAACTGCAGTTTGGTCGAACAATCCTTCTCGCGTTTAAAATAAATGGAGAAAAAGACTGGATCAAGGTCACGGGCCTAGTCAAGCTAGAAATCTGATCACAGCAAACCAGAGACGATCGCTGTTGTCTCGCACATCGGTACCATCTTCAGCAACGGATCGAGCACCGACACCTTCTCCGACGACACTTGCTCTAGCACTGACAGCAGCAGCAGCTCCATCTAATCCACTTGAGGATTGGGCACCAACCGCATCAGCGGATCAGGCTGATCTACCGGATGATCGGGCATCGACACCGGCACCAGTTTCACAAGGAGCACCACCTCCGGCAGTAGCAGCGGTACTACCAGTCACACTGGCACGGGCACCGGCAACGGCTCCGGCACCTACACCAACACTTGAAGTTGCACTTGCATCTGCTTCGGCCCGTGTAGCAGCAACGGAACCAGCAGTTGCACCGGCAACAGACTGGGCTGCAGTTCGCACTGCATATACCAAAGTACTTACAAAAACCGACATGTCCACCTTCTTGGTAAGCATTGGCCACCCAAGTGCTTCATTCTTTTTTCTTTCCATGTTGTTTCACATGATTCACTGTGTTGATCTAACTATTTGTGTATGTCTTCTATTTTGCAAACAGAGAATTTGTAGAGCAACGAGGGAGTCGTTCGACAATCCGGGCAACCGTGGCCAAGTTTCTCTTACCAAGTGCAGCCTTGGTGTGAATGAACCTGCTCAATATACCGTAATCACAAAGGATGGTCGCATGATGATTGATGCTAAAGGATGGTCAAGGTTCAAAGCTAAATCTAATCTTGCGGTAGGGGATGATGTCAAAATCAAACTTTCTCAGCAAGGAGAGCTGGTCCAAATCAACTTTGAAATTCTTTAGTAGGAGGATGCAACTGCCGAACTGATCTATCCTATGAGATATTTTGATGTAATAGTATGGCATGGTGAAACAATTGTCCTGTGTGTATAAGTAGACAGAGTTGCAAGGTGTCGTATTTAGATGCTGTAGTACTACAGTATAATTTATCACGTAGGATATCATTGATAGAATTGCAACTCTGATTGCTGGTTAGGAACTGTCATTCGATTTCATTCTAACAACTGTCGTGCTTTATTCAATTTTCTATATTCACCTTGCGACAGCATCTAAAACCTCCACCATACCGATCGCTTGCCATATGAAATGCGTTGAGGTAGAACACATGGTCCTCCAAACATGTAGGCCCATCGGCATGTGGCCCGAAGTCCAGAACCGTGAGCCTGTTTGAGTATTATATTCTCAGCTAACCCCCATATTACATTATATATATTCCCCTTGATTTTTCTTATGTATAAAGTTGTGATATAAAATATTTTTATATTTCTTTAGAGAGGGAGTATCTCTCTGTCAAAAATATATTTATGTGTACCTAGTTACTCCTGCCTTTCTACTTCCTTTCGCTGATATGTGGGGCATCCGGCAATGGGGCCCATGTGCCCTACACCAAATTAGAGTGCACAACTGCATGGTAGACTCACCCCGGTCGTAGCGCCGCAGTAATTCCCAGTGAGCCGTCAAATCACAAAAAACCCCACCTTTCAAGCTTTAGCAGTAAGCTGGACGGATGAAGCAGCAATATTTCACTGGGCCTTAATCCCCTTCTCCCTCGTCTTCTTGTTCAGAGAAAATCCACTCTCTCATTGGGCCTGAATCCCCTTCTCCCTGGTCTACTTGTTCAGAGAAAACCCCTTCTCGGCGATTGCATAGGGTTTTCTCATGGAGAACCAGGTATGAATTCTTCATCCATCCCCAATAAATCCAAGTCCCTTGGTCGTGGGTAATCCTAGGATGGCAGCCGCCATCGTTGATGCATTTTTCTTCCTACTGAATCTAGTATGTTTCATTTGCAGTGCCCAAAGTGCGAGGACCCTATAGGTTTCTACACCCTCGGCGAGACACCACACTTGTTCCTTCTCATCCTAACACAAGATTTTAAAACACACACATTATGTTCCTAGAATCCTCTTTTCTATCCGGGAGGGTGGGGTTTTCGAACATGCTGCCGACTAATTAGGAAATTTGGATTGCTATATTTGGATAAAAGGTACTAGTACCATGGTGAACACTAACGTGAAGGAGGAAATTATTTCTAGATTTAGATAGCGAATACATTGTGTTCTCATATTATTTTTCATGCAGTGCATTCCTTGCTTTGCCAGAACACATGTACTCAAGATGGTCGGCCTTACCATAACTGAATACACCAGTTAGTTGGTCACATTAAAGATGTGCCATGGATATAAGTTCCGAGTTAGGTTCATGAACCAAGAAGATCGCTGCTTTTTTATGGCCGAACTTGGATAATGTTTCCCAAGTGTTACAGACTGAAAGTTGGGGCACAAACGTTGAAGGAAATAGCAGAACCTGGTTTCATCTTCACTGTGATCTTCCACCTCGACGTCGTTCCAGTAGTTCATCGATGTTAGTTTTGCATTTGGTTCTTGCTTGTTGCCTTGATTACTTCTTAATCCACCTATTATGTCTAACTAATCAAAATTTAACTTTAGAAGTAGCAACGATTTGCAATTCCCTTCTCTCTCGAAGATGCTACTTGTAACTAATATTTCTTATAATTGGTGACACGTGCAGGTTATTTCAAAGTTAAGCATGCTACTCGTTTGTTATTCTATTAGAACTCAGTTGTTACTGATGGCACTGACGTTGACTGGGATGTCATCCACAAGTTCCTACACTTTATTGATCAGCTTGAGGTCCTTGTAGGGCATTTCAATGGTGGAAGGCCTTGTGGGATATATGTGCCACTGCTGCACATGTTGAACAGGTCCAACTGTGTCGAGAAACTTTTGGTACGAGCTGTTTTCTATTATATATTTTGTTCATAAATTCTTGCTTATAAACAGTTTTACAACTTTGATCTTCTTGAAACAGAAACTACCAAGTTCTATTGTTCCTATACGGATGCCTGACCATGGTCGGGTCAGACTTGCGCTTGGTCACAACACGATATTTATGTCGACCTACTCCATTCCCCTTGGAGGTGAAAATATACTTACTCATGGGTGGTCTCAAATAATGTAGGCCTGTCCATCTTGGAGAATCGGACAAAAGGTTATGCTCATGCTTTTCCATGGCTCTAAAGCAAATATCCTATTTATTGACCACATTGCGAGATGAAGCCGCTTTCAGAAGGATGTGGATGCGCGGGGTGGCGCCTGGGCCTTCTCCTGGGGCTTTGGTGGCCTCACCCTTGGTTAACTATAGGAAAATTAGCACTGTTCGGCGCGTTATTTTTATGGTTGAACCTGTATAAGTACTCATATTGCTTTCAGCTATGGTTGTTAAGTGCCCCTACTGGTTTCAGTTAAGTTGTTAAGTACTCCTGCTGCTTTTACAGTCTGTCGTGTTTCTTCAGTCTCATCTTCTTCCAGCCGCCAAAACCAAACCAGCGTCGGTGGCGCCGCCTGCTTCCGCCTCCCACGGCTGGCTGCGCCTCAGCGCACCCGTCACCGCCTCACCGTCTCCTAAATTGTTAACGCTGGCATTCGAGGCCTCGCAGTCGTCCTCCATGCGCTTTGGTGCGCTCGCCGCAGTGCTGCCCTCTCGTGTTGTCAACATGGTCAATAAACAAGAGGAATCGGGAGAGGTTTCTACATGGAGAGGATGACAGTAGGGACCCATCATGTCCATGGCCGTAAGCAAGCAAGTTATTCATTTTTTATATTTTCCATTGTTAGCATATAGAAAAAGAAAATGCTTCCTCCTAGTGGTTTCCTAACATCTGGGACCCACGATATTGTCAATGTATATGGTCAATAGACAAGAGAACAACACAAGATCGGCTGACACCTGGGACGTAGCTGCTCGAGCAGTATTTTTTCTTTTGTTATTGTTGAGATGGAGTAGGGTTTCAACTGGGTTGTGGCCCGTCTAGCCCAGGCTTATATTTTACGTTCATCACATGACCAGCCCAGCTATTTTTCCTTTCTAAAAATGAGCCCAGTTTATTTTTTCTGAAGAATACCCAATCCAGGCCTAATTATTTTTCTAGGCCCTCATGGGCTGCAACTCTTTCATGGCGGCTGCAAATCTTGAAAATAATATGAAATGGATTGTAAATATAAAATACAAACGACAAATTGGCAACTACTTTATAATTTCTAAATTTTTTCAGATTTTCAGATTCCAATTTCACTGGCCTTTAACCTAATTTAAATATATCTTCAAAGTACCTTAAATCTGGCTCGACATTTTGGTATAAAAATAATTGGACCCCACCGAAATATGTGAAATTTCATTTAAATTTTTAACCCTGGTTGTGGCCAAAAAAAAGGACTGCAATAAATTGCATAAGAGGTAACAATGAGCTGTAAATTATTAAAAAAATAAGGAATTGTGTGACTTGTGGGACTATTAAGTTGACGCGTATGCCAGATTTTCTTACTTATTATATACATCTACAGACGTAACCATTGGGTGTCAATCCAACGGCCATCGTGCTTCTTCAATCTCTGAACTTCTTGCTCCAGCCGCCAAATCCAGCGCTAGCGGGACCGTCCCGCTCCCGTGGCCGGTTGTGTTGCCGCGCAGGCCTCACTACCGGCTAGGCCATCCCTCTACTCACCCACATCCCTCCATGTTGTGGTTTCGCCGCCTCCGGGTCATTCCCTTCTTGGGTCTCGCCATTGTCCATCGCGTTGGTGTTCTCGGCACGTGTGGTCAATGTTGTCAACAAACAACAACAGCGGAAGAGGGATGTACATGGAGAGGCTAACAGTTAGGACTGACATGGTCCTTGGCCGCACGCAAGGAAGTACCTCCCAATGACAGTTGGGACCCACCAGCTATATCTTGGCACGGAAGGAAGTGCCTCCTTATTAAGAGAAAAATAACAAGTGCTCCCCATGACAGCTGGGGCCCACCAGATTTGGAGGATGACTTGTGTCCCTACTAAGTTGACGTGTACGGAGGGCTTTGTCAACTTAGTCAACAAAAGATTCTATCACCAATGATCGTTGGATTGTTAACATCCAACGGTCCTCCTGCTTCTTCAACCTATGATTTTCTTGCTCCAGTTATCCAACCCACCGCGTGCTCCTGCCTCCCGTGGCCAGCTACGCTGCTGCGAAGGCCTCTCCACCCCCTACTACTCCAACCGCTGGCTAGGCCATCCCTCTACTTACCCACACCCCCTGTTATTCTGCAGCGACGGCAGCCTCACACCGCAGTCGAACCAGTTAACCCTCGTACTCCTCTCCGCATGGGCATCCACTGTCGCGTCTTCCCTGGCTCCATGTCGTCCCCTTCCTAGGCCTCGCTATCATCCACCACCTTGGTGCTCTCGGCACAGCGTGGTCAATGTGGTCAAGGAACTACTTCCATCGGAAGAATACTGTACATGGAGAGGCTGACAGCTGGGTCCATCGCCGCAGCGAGGAAGTGCAACCTTATTACGTGTAAAATAATTATTCCTCCACCTGACAGTAGGGACCCACCAGATGGCCCACCGTATAATGTGAAAAAAAGTTCCCCCCTGAATGCTGGGACCCACCAGCTACATCTTCGCACGCAAGGAAGTGCTTGACAGTCAGGACCCACCTGGTCGAAGTGTATGTAGCGTTGTCATTCTAGTCGCAGAGGGCATCAACGAGGTCATGTTCACCGATAGGCAACCGACTGGGTCAAAACGGAGGAAACAACGTCCTGTTCGCCGGGAGCCAAGTGACTGGGTAGGAACAAGTCCTGTTCATCGGGAGGCAACAGACTGGGTCGGAATGGGTCGTGTTCAATGGGAGACAACTGGATTGGACGGAACAGCCGGAACGGGGTATGATGTACCACAAAACAGAGGTAAACGGCCTTGTGTTCAACCACGTACAGTCGAAACGGGGTCCTGTTCATCGGGAAGGGTCTAGTGTACTACAAAACAAAGGAAACGGACTTGTGTTCGAGCTCCTACGGTCGAAATGGGGTGTTGTTGATCGGGAGGGGTGTGGCGTACCGCAAAACAGAGGAAACGGACTTCTCTTCGACCTCATACGGTCGAAACGGGGGTCCTGTTCATTGGGAGGGGTGTGGCATACCGCAAAACGGGACTCCATGGGCTACCATTCATCCACCGTCTACTGCCTCGCTCCAGCCTCCACGGGCTATTTTTCGTCCATCATCGACCTCCTCCAGCCTCCACCTACGACTGTTCATCCACGGCGTCTCCCTCCTGCCTCCACCAGCTATTGTTCATCTACAGGCTCCTATTCATCCAGCATCCACCGGCTACTGTTCAACCACCCCTCCATGGGCTACTATTCAGCTAGCCATCCACCGGCTACTGTTCAACCAGCCCTCCATGGGGTCCTGTTCATCCACCCCCAACCGGCTCAATTGGGGTCATGTTCATCCAGCGGCAATTGCCTCTACCCACATGGGTTCCTATTCATCCAACCCCCAACAATGCTCACTATTCATCAAGAGGCAGCAGGTCGATCGGCTTTAGTTAGCAGCAGTAGCGAAGGAATCACTCGATCGGGTTCAGTTAACAGCCAGGGATCGATCGATAGCTCGGGTTCTGTAACGTGTAGCCAGTGCAATCGCCCGGGGTCAGTAGGCGAATGCCTCGCTCGGGTTCAGTTAGAGACCAACGCCTCGCACCCACGTGTGTACGTGTACGAGGGAAACACGCAAACCTCCGTGCATTGGTTGGCCCCGACCACCCGTCGTAACCGGGAACTCCCCCAAATTTTCCTCGCCCTTGCTTCTAGCATGAATTTTTCCATCATGGACGGCCCAAAGAATGTCATGTAGGTGCGTCTCCGGCCCACCCAGGATGAAAAGCCCATTTTCTGTCATGATTTTTTGTCATATAAGTAGGAGCCCACCACATCTATGATGATACCAGGTTTTGTCATAATTATCGTCATAGAAGTGTCATAAGTATGACAGAAAAAATTGTACGGCCCAAAATGTTACGGAAGTGCCTTTTTTTGTAGTATTAATTCATGCTCGTCCTCAAGTAGGTAAATGATAAAAAATAGAATTTTTGATGTGGAATGCTACCTAACATATTTATCCATGTAATTTTCCTCACTGTGGCATGAATGTTCATATCCATAAGATTCAAAACAAAAGTTTAATATTGACATAAAAATGATAATACTTCAAGCATACTGATAAAGTAATCATGTCTTCTCAAAATAAATGGACAAAGAAAGCTATCCCTACAAAATCATATAGTCTGGCTATGCTCCATCTTCATCACACAAAATATTCAAATCGTGCACAACCCCGATGACAAGCCAAGCAACTATTTCATACTTTTGGTGTTCTCAAACTTTTTCAACTTTTACGCAATACATGAGCGTGAGCCATGGACATAAAACTATAAGTGGAATAGAATATGGTGGTTGTGGAGAAGACAAAAATAAGGAGATAATCTCACATCAACTAGGCATATCAACGGGCTATGGAGATGCCCATCAATAGATATCAATGTGAATGAGTAGGGATTGCCATGCAATGGATGCACTAGACCTATAAGTTTATGAAAGCTCAAAAAGAAACTAAGTGGGTGTGCATCCAACTTGCTTGCTCATGAAGGCCTAAGGCATTTGAGGAAGCCCATCGTTGGAATATACAAGCCAAGTTCTATAATGAAAAATCTCACTAGGATATGAAAGTGACAACATAGGAGACCTATCATGAAGATCATGGTGCTACATTGAAGCACAAGTGTGGAAAAAGGATAATAACATTGTCCCTTCTCTCTTTTCTCTCATATTTTTTTGTGGGCTTCTTTGGCCTCTTTTTTTATTTTTTTTTATTTTTTGTCTGGAGTCTCATCCCTACTAGTGGGGGTATCATAGTCTCCATCATCGTTTCCTCACATGGGAGAAAGTTCTAATAATGATGATCATCACACTTTTATTTACTTACAACTCAGGAATTACAACTCGATACTTAGAACAAAATATGAATCTATATGAATGCTTCCGACTGTGTACCAGGATGTGCAATGACTCAAGAGTGACATGTATGAAAATTATGAACGGTGGCTTTACCACAAATACTATGTCAACTACATGATCAGGTAAAGCAATATGATAATGATGGAGCGTGTCATAATAAACGGAACAGTGGAAATGTGCATGGCAATATATCTCGGAATGGCTATGGACATGCCATAATACGTAGGTATGGTGGCTGTTTTGAGGAAGGTATGTGGTGGGTGTATGGTACCGGCGAAAGTTCGGTGGTACTAGAGAGGCTTGCAATGGTGGAAGGGTGAGAGTGTGTATAATCCATGGACTCAACATTAGTCATAGAGAACTCACATACTTATTGCAAAAATGTATTAGTCATCAAAACAAAGTACTACGCGCATGCTCCTAGGGGGATAGATTGGTAGGAAAAGACCATCGCTCGTCCCCACCACCACTCATAAGTAAGACAATCAATAAATAAATCATGCTCCGACTTCATCACATAACGGTTCACCAAACATGCATGCTATGGGAATCACAAACTTTAACACAAGTATTTCTACAATCCACAATTACTCACTAGCATAACTCTAATATCACCATCCTCATATCTCAAAACAATCATAAATAATCAAACTTCTCTTAGTATTCAATGCACTTTATATGAAAGTTTTTATTATATCCCTCTTGGATGCCCATCATATTAGGACTAAATTCATCACCAAAGCAAATTACCATGTTGTTTAGAAAGACTCTCAAAATAATATAAGGGAAGCATGAGAGTTCAACAATTTCTACAAAATAAAACCACCGTCGTGCTCTAGAAAGGTATAAGTGAAGCACTAGAGAAAAATTGCGTAGCTGAAAAGATATAAGTGAAGCAGGTAGAGTATTCTAATAAATCATGATTCACGCATGTCCCTCTCAAAAGGTGTGTATAGCAAGGATGATTGTGGAAAACTGAAAAGCAAAGACTCAAATTGTCATAGCCCTAGATTATTGCTTGTATTAGTTGCATCATAGAGCACTGATGTATCATGTCTAAATTTCCGAACTTGAATTGAGGAATTTTGAAAGCCTCAAAATTTAAATAAAAGAAGGGCAAAAACCCTAAAGTCTTATTCATTGTTTACAAAATGTTTTTCATAGATGTTTGATATTTTTGGCAAGGGTTTTGATCCAAATAAAAAATAATGAACATTTCTAAGGATTTATTTTTGGGACCTTGAATTTAAATTAATAGATATTTGAATTTGAATTATATTATTATAAGTAGAATATAACTTCAAATGCTCCTGAAATGTTTTATGTGTTTTGGAAAAGTCCACTGAGCAACATCAAAATATTCAAAGACGATTTGGCACTTGTTTGAATCTTTGTTTGAATTCAAAGAGTGGCAAATGTATAAATAAAAGAAAGCAAAACAGGAAAATAAAATGTAACAGAACAGAGGAACTCACCTGCACCAGCTTACCTATTGCAGCAGCCCACCTGGAGGCCCCACCCACCAGGGGCAGCCTCGTCTTCTACCTCTTGCCAGTAGGCAGAGGAGAAGCTGGCCACGGCGCGCGTGCAAGCGCCACGCCGCACCTGCCTGGATGCTTCCCCGCCAGCATGACGAGTGGGATTTGATGCCCTCTGCCGTTCGGATCCCTCAGCCCCCTCGCTCACTCTCCCTCCCTCTCCCACGCGATGGCCGCAGTGGTTGCCGCCGCGCCGTCTTGAACCACCGCAACCACAACCACCGCCTCGCCTACCCAACCCGTCCTCGAGCTCCGTTGCCTCTCGCTGAACCTCTCCACCGAGCCAGGCTTCACCGGACACATCGCTAAACCGAGTACACCGTCGTCCTCGTCTTCTGCATCCGACTACCGTCGTTGTTGATTCGCTATGCACAGGACCTCCCGGAGCTTGTTGTCCGCTCCAGAAGACTCCCTGTGAGCCCCTCTTTCTCTTCCCCCTGACCCCTCACTCCAGCACTTCCTCTAGCCACTTTTCCCAACCTGGTCGTGGACTCGCCACCGCCGTGTTTGTTGTTGCCATCGTTAGAGCTCAAACCAGCCATGCCCGAGCTTTGAAACATGTTCAGCACATCCTCTGTCACACCACACCGGCGTTCGTGTTGTTCCCGTAGCAGCACTGCGACGGAGCTCGACATCGTCAATGTTCCTGGCCACCCCTGCGGCCCCTGTGCGATCCCCTACATGCGAGCGAGTGTGAGCTCTCCACGGGCATCCCCAGTGCGTCGAATCGCTGCCAGAACAGTGTTTCCGGCGAGCTCTGCCGCGGTTTGGGTCGTCGCCGGTCGAACTCCGGCAAAGTCGATGTGGCGCTGTCATTAGTCACTAATGACCCTGCTAATTAACCCCCTCTCACACTGACAGTGGGCCCCAACTCTTCTAATTACTTTAGTTAGGATTTAACTAAACACTGTTAGCCACTAGGTCAGGTTTGACCTGGACTGGGCCAGTTGACCTGCTGACGTAATGCTGACGTAGTATTTGATTTCCTGGATTTAAAATAATTAGGAAATCCAGAAAAATAGTATAAACTTCAAAAATTCATAGAAGATAATATATAATTCCAAATGAAATAATTTATATATGAAAAATGATCAGAAAAATCCAAAGAATCTGTTTATTGCATTTTCATGCATGTTTGAGCAAGTTAACCTCACTATTTAGGATGAAACATGATTAGGACAAATTTGATAATGGATTTGGAGTTGGAATTTGATCTAGTTTTGGATCCCACTTCAATCAAAATGACTTTCTGTTAAATTAGCCCAAATCACAGCATATTGCCATGTCATGATCATGCATCATATTGTTGCATTGCATTTATTGTGTTGTTTCTTGTTTGCCGGTATTTGTTCCCTCTCGATAGACATGTTCCCTCGATGAGTTTGATTACTGCATTAGGACAACAACGAATCACCTGTTGCATGTTGCAGTAGTTGAACCCCTTTCCTTTGCATGACCTGTCATTGCCATAGTCAATAGATGAAACCCACTAGCATGAGTAGGAGTTGTTTGAGCCCTGATGTGCCTACTCATTCATGCTTGTTTGTCATGCCTGCTACTGCTTAGAGTTGAGTCAGGTCTGATTCATCGGGGATGAATTGGAATGTTGTGAACATGTCCTACTGTGTGAGAGCTAAGTGTGTGAACACGATTTGGTAAAGGTAGCGGTGAGAGGCCATGTAGGATTACATGGTGGGTTGTCTCATTGAAACCGTCCTCAGGAACTGAGTTCTGTGTTTGTGATCCTTGAACAATTGCTACCACACATTGGGTTCCGGTAACTCGACCCCTCTCGACTTATTAATCATCCTGATCTCTGTCCAGGAGTTGCAATTAGTTTCTGGTGTTTGTAGGTAGTGCTAGTAGTCTACCAAGTGGCACCCAGTGCAGGTGGGCTTGGGACAAAGTAGGTGCAATGGCATGGTGTACCAAGTGGCACCCGGATGGTGGGCTTGGGAACCCTGCTCACATCGTTTGGGGCCGTGAGCGACACCCCGGCAGGATCTCCTTGCGGATGGAACCCGAATAGGCGATAAACCTGGACTAGAGACTTGCGTGGTTAGTCAGGTCGTGGCCGACACCCTTGCCAGGCTTCCACTTGAAGGTTGTCGAGATACATGACATGTACATGGCGGTTAGTGGCGAGAGCGTGTGTGAAGGAGTACACCCCTGCAGGGTTAACATCATCTATTCGAATAGCCGCGTCCGCAGTAAAGGACCTCTGGATTGCCTATACAGTTCATAGACAAGTGAAAGTGGATACTCTAAAATGCGCAAGATAAGCGTGAGTGCTATGGATGGTGTTCTTGTAGGAAGACGGGAGCAGATCCATAGTGGTGTATTGCTATGGTGAATATGTGGACTTGTGTGCGCCACCTCAAAAGAGTTATTTGCAGTCGTAGTTCAGGATAGCAACTGAGTCAAAGCTGGCTTGCTGTAGTTAAACCCCACCATCTCTTGGTTGATACCAATGCATGTGTAGTTAGTTATGATGTATCTGGGTACATTTGTACCCACGTTTTCTTAATTTATGTTCTTACGGAGGGACTTCAGTCTCACTAGTAGTTCCACGTGGACTTCGACGTTTAGCTTGTTACCTCAGCTACGATCTTGTGACCTCGGCAGTATTTGGTAGATAGTCAGGCTTCTCAGCCTTTTTCATTTGTAGTTGTCTATACTTAGACAAGTTAAGCTTCCGCATGTGCTTGTTGCTTGTATGCTCTAAATGCTGGGTCATCAGACCCATGTTTGTAATATCACGCTCCTCGGAGCCAATTGAATAAATACTTTCAGTCATAGAGTTATGTTGTGATGCCATGTTGTATTTGCACATATCGAGCATATTGTCTATATGGTTTGAAATGCTTGGTATGTGTGGGATCCGACAACCTAATTGTTTATTCTTGGTAGCCTCTCTTACTGGGAAATGTCACCTAGTGCTTCCATTGAGCCATGGTAGCTTGCTACTGCTCCAGAACACTTAGACTGGCTGGCATGTGTCCTTCTTCATTCCTGTGTCTGTCCCTTCAGGGAAATGTCATGTGTTGTTCCTTTAAGTCCTTGTAGCTTGCTACGACTTGGGTTCATATGTTGTTGATCGACATGTTCGTTGCTGGGTCATGTATGCCTGTCCCTGTAAGTTAGCGCCACCTTGGGTTTACGACTAGTCATGTCGGCACGGATTCTTTGTCATATGGATGTTAGCGACACTATCATCACTACAAAAAAAACACTTCCGTGATGATACGTGTTTGTCAGAGTAGGTCGCGTTTTTTGTCATACATGTACATCCATGACAAATTTTTGACAGAATCAAGGTAGTCATACCTGTGCTGTCGTAGAAGTGTTCCATGACATTACCAAAATTATCATCATGGTAGTGTCCACTTCCATGATGATAAATCGCGCGTCACAGAAGTGCTTTCGTCAAGGGTGACCGACACGTGGCATCCACCGTAACGGAACGCCGTTAAGCTATCGGGTCGGATTTTGGATCCAATAACCCGTTAACAACCACGACCAATGCCGATTTTCCACATGTAAAATTCTCATTGGCTGACGGATCCACGTGTCAGCTCCGCGTTGGCACAGGTGTCACTCATCCAACGGTCGAGATGGGCCTATGATATGTTGACACATGGACCGGCCCAAAAGTGGTCCACAAAGTTTAAATGGGCCGGCCCAACTGAAGGCCCATAAGATTTAGTGGACCATAATGGGCCGGCCCAGCTAAAGGCTCACAAAATTTAGCAGACCATAATGGGCCGGCCTAGCTAAAGGCCCACAAGATTTTGCGGACCACAATGGGCCGGCCCAGCTAAAGGCCCACAAGATTCTGCAGACCATAATGGGCCAACCTAGCTAAAGGCCCAACATTCACTGTCAAATCGGCCCGTCAACGGCCTGGTCTAAACTTGTCATCAATGCGTTCCATGGTCACTTCTGGCCCGTTAATAGTCCGCTAAGTAATTGGGCCGAATTATGGCCCGGTGTATTTCCGGCCTGTTAAAGGTCCGGCTTCATTTGGGCCCATTTACAAGCCATCAAAACTTTCAGCCCATAAACGACCGTGAAGGATTTGGGTCATATTCGGCCATGTGTGCCATTCGGCCTGTTAGAGGCCCACTATAGATTTGGGCCACTTTCGACCTGTTGTCATTTTTGGCCTGTTAACGCCGGACGTAAACCATGGGCCATATGTGGCCCAACGTCATATCGGGCCCATTAACGGCCCATATAAAAATGATGATAATCTAGCCCGACCGAAGTTCCAGCCTGTTAAAGGCCAGTGTATTAGGTCGACGCATTTATGGCCCGTCTGAATTTCGGCCTGTCAAATATCCGCATCGTAAATGGGCCACCATGTCGGCCTGCTAAGTCCAGTGGGTTATTTGGCACAATCAGGGCCCAATCTCACTTTCGGTCTATTAAAGGCCCATGTTTTTTATGGGCTCGAGATATTTATACCTGTAAACGACCTATTTTTACTGAGGGCCCAAATTATGTTTAGGCCTGTTAAAGGCCCACTATGGGCACAAGCCTACCAGAAAAATTTGAAAGCTTATGCTAATTTAAGCCCAGATATTTTTAGTGGGCTACAAGCCAATTTTGGCCCGTAATCGTTTTTAGCCCAATTGGAATGGGCCTGACGAATGTTGGCATGTTGGGCTCCTACGAAGCTTTCGTCTGAATACATTACTAAGATAAACCTACACTATACAAAAATAGCGTCATAATTACTGCAGCCTATGGCAGCATCATAAATGTTGTATCACAACAAAATAAATTCCAATCATACAACAAAAGGCCTGTTGGCATAAAGTTTACAGTCCTTCCAGATAAAAGCACCATCAGATGTATAGAAGCACAGATCATTTGACATGAGTGCTAGTGTTTCAGGCTGTAGAATCTGATGGAGCAGCACGATCTCCACCTTTTTTCCGCCATTGCTCTTCAATAATGAAGCAAATGTCTGATAGTCTGGTTTCAAAACCATTCATATCTTGACGACATTTCTCAACCACTATTCTTGTTTCCGAAACAACGTCCATTAGGGATTGGACTTGTGTCTGGAGCACAGATATATCACTCTGTCTAGCAGGAAGATTTTGTTCAGTAGGCGATTTGGATGAGGTTACCTTGACAACCAACCCAGAATTACGCAGGAAGGTGCTTTCTGCACTGTTCGTGGAGAGATACTGACGCGCCGTAGCAAGAGGTGACATTGTGCCTGTAGTAGCCTCGTCACCTTCAGGTGGTTGTGGCTGTTCTCCTGAAAGTTTGAACTTGTAGGTTAGTGTACCAGTGAGTTACTAATGACACAAAAGCAAACAAAGTAGGTTAAACATTTATACATAACTTATTTTGGTGAACTACTGTAATACATTAGCATGTATTGTAGTGCCAACTACATAATAAAATCACTTTCAGAACATATGTCCATGTAGCATGCCTACTGTATTGTCTATTTCCTCACATTCGTTGACATCTAAGGATAAAGAGACATGGTTTAAAGTAGGATGAACATAGTATGACATCATTCATATCATGGGCAAACAGATATAAAACAAACAGGCTATTTTATCATTGTGTGCACACATGAACATAACAGCTAGATTACAGATCAAGACCGAAAGAATATCCTTCTTCTCTTTTAAACCATGTAAGGTGAAATGGTACGTTAAGACAACTGTGTATAAAAGTGAACAGAGTAACTGACATTGGCTGCAAACCAAGTAGTTAAATGAACACATCACAATACCAATGAGTTCAAGGCAGGAGGAGTAAGGACTTACAACAACGGCTTGAACTTTTGTGCTCATTCCCTTCATCTTGCTGGTGTGGCAATCCTTGAAGATTTGCACTGCATTCCGTTCAGGTTCTTTTTGGTCCGCACGGGCTTTCCTCTGTATTTGGAACAAGTCAATATAGATACAATAATATGGCACAAAAAAAGAAGGAAGTAGCGGCTATTTACAAGATCCTCGCAGTGTGCAATATAGCTACGAGATCTTGTTATCTGTTGGAATTTCACTTTAGAACGGTTGGTTTTGTTCTTCAAACAGTTAGCCTAGAAGAAGATACACTTGTAAGGCACATACATAAATACAAGTTCAATATGTGGTCTGATCAAATACATATAGCCTACCTGATACTTTGGATCAGACCAGTGTTTAACAAGGGCTATCCAGTCTTCGTCTGTAATATATTCCACTGGAGATGTTTGGGCGATTTCATTGTTAGCCTTGCCTTCAAAGTGAGATTTGGTAAGGTGGTACCGATACCGTCGCAGAGCAAACTGAAAAACATGAGTGCATGCTTGTTTATTTGCATCATCTTTCGGATCCAACTTGAACCTCATCTGTTGAAAAAAGAATGTGAGTCTTATTAGGAGGAAGCTAGAAAGTATGGGACAGAGCAAGACAATATTACTAATTGCGATGAATAACATTACTTACAGATAAATGGTAAAGGAAGGTGTTAAACTGGGTATTGTCTTTCTCATTCCTGTACTGGATCCACGTTGGGAGGATACGCACATGACACCTAATGGCAACGGCTGCCTCTGATACTAACTTGGCTGACTCTGTAGCATCATGTGGCCTTTTTAAACCTGCCTCAAAATGGATCTCCATTCTTCCTCCTTTAGATTTTGTTAATCTGTCAAGCATTATCCCTGATGTCTGTTTCCGCTTGCACCGTGGTGCTAGTTCAACAACGAATATGGAAAGTGTTAGTGTACATCAAACTGTGAGAGTACATATAAAGGAGCATGCAACTGCAACTTGACTCGGTCAGGTACCGTCTTGGTGTTGATGCTCATGAGGTTCATGTGATCTTGTCAAGTCCTGTTGTGTTAGCAGTGCTTTGGAAGTAGTGTTAGGTGTGAAGGCAGCTTGGGAACTGGCCAGTTCTGGAGCAAACGAACGAGTAACTGGTTGAGATGCTGGTATAGTTGAAGCGGATGCTGCAGCTGGTGGAGCAAGTGATACTGTGTTTGTAAATTTAGCCGGTGGACTTGGACCTTCTACTGCACTATAAGTGCCAGCAGAATCTCGACGGCAGAACCTTTTCCGTTTCACCCGACGAGTAACAGCACTCCCTACTATATTATTTTCCTTGCTCTTTTTTGACTTTGCCATGTCAAGTTGTACCCACAACACAAAAGAATAAAATCACTCTTCAGAACTCATTGATGCATGATACAGACAAGCAATACTTTGATGTAAGACAACCGTATGAGGATGGAATATGTAAGAAAACAGGACGGCATGACATATTCACAGCTACGATGTGCAAACTAAGCAGAAGGATTTTCAGGAAAATAGAAGTAATGCAAGCTAGAAACCATATGAAAGATGCAACCAATATTACTCTGCCAAGTTAAAAGTGTCTTGTCATAAGTGGCAATTCAAAAAATTAGAAGCAGTACAACGTAGAAATCAATGCAAGATGCAACTACTATCAAACTGCCATGTTAAAAGCGTCCAATCATGAGGTACTGATGGGGGATACACAACAGAAGTACTTGATGTAAGAACATGGTATGATAGATAGATGCAGTGTATTCTAGACACAGAAAGCCATGTCATATGCACATGTATAACGTATAAACTCAAAAGGTGCAATTTAAACAAAATAGAAGAAATAAAGGCTAGACAACATATGCAACATGAAACCAATTATCACATTGTCAACTTAGAGCAAGCACCTGCGATGGTGGAGTGCGGGAGATGAACTCATCATGTAGACTTGGGACTTCAACTTCATTAGCAGTAGAAGTGGAAAATCTAGAGAGTCTCTGTTTGCGTCGGTGCGGAGTACCACCAACATCCCCTAACTTACTCTTTTCCTTCCTATTTTCTGAAATTTCCTTATGAAGTCAAAACCACAAGAAGATGAATAAAATTAGCTCTACATAACTGGTTGATGCATGATACAGACGAACACTACTTTGATGTAAGGCAAGCGCAGGATAGGAGGATGGAATATATACAAAAAAGACATCGTTTCATATTCACACGTACGAGAGGAGGATGGAATATGTATGAAAAAATAGTAAGCGGAAGGCATTTCAACAAAATTAGAAGAAATGAAAGCTAGGCACCATATGAACATGCAACCAATATCACTCTATCAAGTAAAAAGTGTCTCATCATAAGTGCCATTTCAAGAAATTAGAAGCAGTACAAGCTAGATAATTCAAGATGCAACCTACATCACAGTCCCAAGTTAAATGTGTCTTATGGGTAAGTGATAGTTGCAGGTATAAGTTGTAAGCTACGCAGATGCAATTCTACATAATCAGAAGCGACACAAACTAGACATCATACGGAAAACGCAACCACGTATAACAGTTCCTAGTAAGAGCAAGCACCTATGATGGTGGAGTAGGGGAGATGTGCTCATAATGCACACGTATGTTCTAGAAACAGGAACACATGTCATATTCACAGGAATTATGTGTAAAGTAAGCAGATGCAATTCAAGTTAGAAGCAATACAAGCTAAACATCATACGCAACATGCAACCACATATAATAGTGCCAAGTTAGAGCAAGCACCTGTGATGGCGGAGTAGGGGAGATGTGCTCATCATCTACACAGCTACGTTGACTGTCCAGCCTTGTGTTGTCTTGCGAATCTTGTTGGGAGGATGGCGGAGTAGAATCTGTAGAGACCCCATGTTTGTGTTGCTCCGAAGGACCACCATCATCCACTGCCGTACTAATTTCCTTCAACTGTAATGATTTTGAATTGTGAAGTCAAACCGATAAGAAAAAGGAATAAAATTCGCTCTTCAGAACTCATTCATGCATGATACTGACGAACACTACTCGGATGAAAGGCAAACACATGATGTGAGGGTGGAATATGTATGAAAAACAGGATGGTGTGACATATTCACACCTATGATGCGGTAACTAAGCAGAAGGCATTTCAACAAATTAGAAGCACTGCAAGCTAGACACCATATGAAAGTTGCAACCAATATCACTCTGCCAAGTTCAAACTGTATGGCGTTTCAACAAATTAGAAGTAGTATATGCTAGAAATCATATGCAAGACACAACCAATATTATAGTGGCGACTTAAAGGTGCCTTATCATAAGTGACTGATGTGGGATATGCAAGAATAGTAGTCTGATGTAGAAATAGGAACACATGTCATATTCACAGGCATTATGTGTAAAGTAAGCAGATGCAATTCAACAAAGTTAGAAGCACTACAAGCTAGACATCATACGCAACATGCAACCACATAGAATAGTGGCAAGTTAGAGCAAGCACCTGTGATGGTGGAGTAGGGGAGATGTGCTCATCATCTACACAACTACGTTGATTGTCTAGCCTTGCATTGTCTTGCGAATCTTGTCGAGAGGATGGCGGAGTAGAATCTGTAGAGAACCTCCGTTTCAGTTGCTCGGAGGGACCACCATCATCCAATGCCTTGCCAATTTCCTTCAGCTTTATTGATCTTGCATTGTGAGGTCATACCGACAAGAAAAAGGAATATCATTCGCTCTTCAGAACTCATTCATGCATGATACTGATGAACACTACTCTGATGAAAGGCAAAGTCATGATACGAGGATGGAATATGTACGAAAAAATGGACGGCTTGACATATTCACACCTATGATGTGGTAACTAAGCAGAAGGCACTTCAAAAAATTAGAAACATTGCAAGACACCATATGGAAGGTGCAATCAATATCACTCTGCCAAGTTAAATCTGTCTCATCATAGGTGGCGTTAAACAAACTAGAAGCAATACATGCTAGAAATAATATTCAAGACGCAAACCAATATCACACTGCCAACTTAAAGGAGTCCCATCATAAGTGACTGATGCAGGATACACAAGAAGAGTAGTTTCATGTAAGAACATGGTGTGATAGACAGATATAGTATGTACCAAAAACAGGAAAGCGTTTCATATTCACATGTATCATGTGTAAGCTAAGCAGATGCAGTTTACACTAATTAGGAGCAATACGAGCTAGACACCATATGCAACATGCAACCAGATATCACACTGCCAAGTTAGAGTAAGCACCTTGGATGGTGGAGTAGGGGAGCGGAGACTTGGACCATGTAATGCACTACCGGTACAAGGAGAATCGGTACAGATGCTCCGTTTACGTTGCTGCAGAGGACCACCATCATCGCCTTCCTTACTCTTTTCCTTCCTCTTTCTTGATTTTGCCATGTCAAGTCAAACCCATAAGAAAAAGGAATAAAATTTGCTCTTCAGAACTTATTGATGCATGATACTGATGAACACTACTTTCATGTAAGGCAGCCGCATGATAGGAGGATGGAATATGTATCAAAAATGTGACACTCAAAAAAAATTTATTTGGTTTTCAGTAAATTCTTTATTTGATTTGAAGGAGGCTATTCAAAATCTTTAAAAAAAGACTCTCCTTCTCAAATCTTTTCTCTTATGTCAAAACTTTTATTTTGGGTCATCCTCAACCTTGAGATTTGATATTAAAGGCTCTTTATTGGTGTTGACTCATCAAAAATTATTTTTGAAAGTTTTTCTTTTAAAAAAGAAACCCTATGGGTTTTGGATTTATTTCCTTTTTATTCCAACCACCCTCTTTCACCATACCTCATGTTAATAGTTTCCCCCAAAATACCTCCCTCCACTTTGGGTCAAGTCAAGTAGCCAATCCTAGCAAGTTCAACCCATTTTGATTTTTATTCCATTTATTTTAACCACAAAACTATTTCTGTCTTTATTTTTGGACCTAGGTGATTTACAAAGGAAGTATCCGATTTCCTTTGTGTCTTCATCTCAAACCAACTCCTCTAGCTAGTCCTTAACACCCCCAACCTAGATCCATTAAGATCCACTCTTCCACAGTTCAAAATTTTCAAGTTTTGCTCACTGCAAGTTTGGACCAGATTCATCATTTTTGGTGAAATTCATATTTTCTCTTCTCCAAAAATTTTACCAAAAATCAGGCAGCCCCCAGGTGCATTGACAGGCCACCTCACCAAAGATCAGCTCCAGATAAATTCTCCACATGCCAAAATCATTTCATCGAACACCTGGCTTACACTGTTACTATTCATGTTCAGAGATTCAGTGTTTCAGTCAGCCCTCAGTGTCGTTTTCTTCAGAGACTTGGCGTCGATCTCACCCGTGAATGCTCTGGCGCTATGCACACTGCTCCTCCTCCTTATGCAGAGCACCGCACGATCTCTTGGACGGGCGCAGGTGTTGGTGGCGTCATGCCTCGACGATGCCGGCAACTTCTGCGGTGGCAGAGCCACCCGTGGCGGCCAGCGGGAGCCAGCACCAGCTTTCTGCGCCGTCCAGCACCGCACAAAACACCCGAGGCCTCCGCGTGGCCGTCTGCTTGCGAGCGCACGCCACAGCACCGTCGCCGTGGCCTGGCGAGCACAGGGCGCGCTCTCTGCCGCCGACGGGCCCGCGAAGCACCATTCCGTTGAAACCATGGAGCAAGTCTAATCCAACCGAGGTTAGCGTCTGAATGAAACCAGTAGATCTCCATGTTGATGCCCAGCCACCTAAACCACCCGTCCGGCCACTGCATCACCGTAATCACCGCCGGAGTTATCCCGTTCGCGGGAACCACCTCGGGCCGGCTATAAATAGCCACCCCGAGCTCGCCTTCGACCAGCACTACTCCCTCCAGCTCACCAGGGCCCCGCCAAGGTACCAGGAGGACCCCGAGGAGGCCTTCTCCTCCGTCTCCGGCCGCCCCGATCCGCTTCGGGCTCCGGCAAGGTTAGCTCGAGTGCATGCACCCCCGCCTCTCTCGTTGTACCAGTGGCATCCTAGTGCACCCACTCCACTAACCCACGCCCCAATTTGAAGCTTGCAGCCCTCCCCGGCGAGATCCACCAACACCCGAACCACCGTCTGCCGGAGTTGAGGCCGCCGTCGACGTGGTGCTCGCCGATGACCAACTCCACCACCCACAGGTGCGGAAGAACCCAAGGAACCTGTAGGTACCATCAACTCCTCCTAACTCGCCGTGAATCGCCGCCGGCGACCACTGCAGCCTTCGGGCGCCGGCGCGCTCTGTTTTCTCTCTCAAATATTTAAACCTGATGGGTGGGACCCCCTCGTCAGCCTCTCTGTCATATTCGAATCGTTTTTTCTGGAAAGCGCCTTCGGGCAAATACGCTTTCAATCTGAAACGTTTTTCTGTCCTTTCCTGTTCAGCCCCCTAGAAAGTTTCTGTTTCATTACAGACAAGTCCCTGGACTAAAACCTTAATAACTTTTAAACAAAAAATGATTTTTTGTTGATTCTTTTTCTGTCACCTTCATTTTTCTGTCTAGTTTTATATCATATTTATTTGAAAAATATTGGGAGCACTTTTTGTGCACACACGGTATTTACGTTAGTACGTATTTTCTTTATACCGTAGATACCGGAGGAGGTGACGGAACCGCGAACTTCACCGAGCTAGACTCCAACTACTCCGAACCAGGCAAGCATGTTTGAACCTTTGATATGATGAGTGTTTTGCATGTTTGCATTGAGTAGTCAGTTCATGGCATGTTTATATGCATAGCAGTAAGTGTTATATTGCATGCAAAGATGAGGCATGTGAGCTTCGAAACTCCATATGATTTTGATGTGAGTTTACATGATCATGTGGTGACATGAGAGGTGGTAAGATGGCAGTGTTGAAGCATGCCAGTCTTAACGTGAATCAAGTCACGTTATCACCTATTCCTTCTTTTGTGCTACCACATGTTTTCTACAAAGAATATGGTTTAGTAAGTTGCAAACCGCTTTCCTCGTACACACCAGATAGAGAGGCCGTGATGAGGGTTCCATGGCCCTGGATTAAAGCCAGTCATCCGGTCAGGGGGCATGGGTGTTTTCCGGTTGGGACCGAGAGGGTGGCACCCCTTAGAGCGCGCGTATATAAATTTGATCCCATGCTATTCGAGGTTGTAGCCTCCCCGTCTCAAAGTTTTTCTTGAACATTGCCTAGGGTGATTCCTGGCATCGTGAGGTGGAAATGGGTGTGTACTGGTTAGATGTGTTTCTACTGAAATACCATAAACGGAACTAGTCCTTTGTGACTACTGAAATCCGTTGGCTGTGGTTAAATAGTACAAACTCTGCAGAGTCAAAAACCATTCAAGTAACCGTATCTTGGTCAAGGACTGTGTTCAACTTATCTTTGTCAGTCTCAGTGTTAGTCTCAGTGACAAGTCTCCGGTGAACAAACATGAGTGTTAAGTCCGGTTAAATGATTACTCCTGTGGATGGACTAACCCGTTTATTATTATGTACTGAGTATTTTCCTGTGAGTGATTTATCTTCATCAATTTATTGAATATGAATGATGAAATATAAGCCCTTTCTGTGATGTCGCTCAGATGTCTGACTGTGGCACTCTTGTTATTTACTTTCAATATAAGCCCTTTCTGTGATGTCGCTCAGACGTCCGACTGTGGCACTCTTGTTATTTACTTTCAATATAAGCCCTTTACGTGATGTCGCTCAGACGTCTGACTGTGGCATCACTGTTATCTATTTTCATTATAAGCCCTTTCCGAGATGTCGCGTAGACGTCTGACTGTGGCACACACTGTCATTTACATTTCAATATAAGCCCTTTTGTGGTGTCGCTCAGATGCCCATCTGCGGCATGTCAATTTATTTATTTTACCTTTCGAGGCGTCGCTTCAGACACCCGATCGGTTATCTGTTATTTTATTGGGATTTCGGGAGGACTACCGTCTGACTTCCTTTTCATTCTACATGTCGTGCAAATTTATTATTTGAGTGTGCATTGCTAACTGCTCATGGTGCATCATGTTTGCATTTGTTATATCTTATGTCTGAACTGTCTTGCGAGTACATTCAAAGTACTCACCTGGCTTGTTGATTTGGCCAGATGTTGATGAAGGCGATCTCATGGATGAAGAGTACGATAGCGAGTCCGACGCCTAGAGGAGTCCTAGTAAGTCCCGTGCGATCCTGGATTTGGTCACTTGTATCATATACGCTTCCGCTACCCAAATAAATTCATCGAGCCTCACTTCGACGCTCGATGAGCTACAAGATTAGGAGTCATGTTACCCACTCCACTGTGACATACCCACCACCACTTTTATCTCGAGTCAGTAGTATGCCACCACACCCTTGTGTCATATCCTCCCTTATGTACAATATTGGCATGCTTGTAATAAATTGTTGAGCAACCTCAGCTCAACCCTTTATAATATTTAATACTACTGGACTTCTGTATCAAGTATTTGTCTACCAGTAAGGAGGATTTTTCCTATACTGGTCTATATAAAGGTCGGTTTCTCAATAAGCTTTTTATTGAAAAACCGGTCGTGAAAAACTTGGTACCAGAGCCAGGCTGACTTTAGGAAGCCACTAGGTACGATCGCTAATCGGTTATTAGCGTAATTAGTGTTTTTTATTTTGCAAATGTAGTCATTTTTTGACAGTCAGCATAAATTTATGATCTGACCATTCAGAATTCTTGCCTACTTTTGTAGATGGTTGGCAACGACTGTGAGTCACAAGTGTTCGCCAATGTACCGGAGGGGTTCGTCAAGCTCCTCACCTCCATCGTCAAAATCGCGGTCGGGCCATCGACTCGTCCGGAGTTCACACTCTACCAGGACAAGATCAAAGACAGTCTGTCCATGCACCAGGCCGCGGTGCAATTCAGGGGAGGGCGTGTTGAGTTTCGCCGCTTCTGGTTTGTGGGAAGAGCCATGCCTACGAAGAGGCATGCTATGCAGATGGATGTCCGTGAGGCGATAGCTCGTCTTCGGGATGTCCTTCCTTCAATGAAGACTCGTCGCTACTGCTACCTCCCCTGCCACGTGCCATACACCTGTCACTACGCATTTGCTTGCCCTAGGGGAGAGAGGGATGAGGCTATTGAGATGCTAGTTGAATATCTCAAGGCGCTCGAGGCAGCATTTGATAACCTTGTGGACGACCTCGTGGCTGCTCGTATGGCCGTCGTGCATAGCTGTTCCGCCAACACGAGGGAGCTTCTCCGTACAGCTCCACCACTTACTTACGTCTCGTCCTCGGCATCCCACACACTTGCCACCCTCGCCACTGCTCGCCGCCTGCCTACTACTGAAGAATTGGACCGAGTCATCGCTCCTACCCCAGTCAGAGCTGCACCACCTATCGCACCCGCACCAGCTCAAGAGCTTAGTGCTTCACGTCTGGAGCCTATTATTGAGGAGGAGGTTGAGTCTCCAGAACCGCTGGGTCTTACCCTTGGCAGACCAAGGGAAATTCTCACCATCTCCGACTGAGTGCGCCTAGCAGCCGTGTAGTGTGTCAGCTTGTATGATATGTTTATATGTATATAGGTTGTGAGAAGTAGTCTGTGTGCGCATTATGTAGGAACTGGGAGAAGTGCACTAGCCTAAATAACATGTCAGGAATGTGTACGCACATCCTGAGTGATGTATTGTATAATTATGCTTGCGTGTAAGATATGTACTGAGCGGTCCTTCTCCGTACGCAATCAAGTATTTTCTTGAAAAATGTTAGAGTTCTAAATTTTTCCGTCTTGCAAAATTATTTATTCTGCCTCACAGCTTTTCTCACAAGTTTTACAAAAAATTACCCCAGAGTGGAAAATGCCTCGTCCTTGGACTCGTTCCATGCCAAGTCCGCCAGAAGAAAACTATGGCACGCAGACAAGCAACAACTTCACACAGGGACAGTCAAGTCAGCAAGGCAATGATGCCGCATTTTCTCAAGTATGCCGCCTTTATGAACAAAGCCAGCAACATCACCAAGAAATGATGAACCAAGTCACCAATATGGGAAATCACCGTGGACCGTATCAGCAGCAATCCAAATTGTCTGAGCTACAAAAGATGCGTCCCCCAAAGTTTTCTCATACGGACAAACCTCTTGAGGCCGATGATTGGCTTCGAGACATGGAAAGAAAATTAATTATTGCACAGTGTTCAGATCGTGAGAAAATACTATATGCACCGCACTATCTCACCGGAGCAGCTGCATCATGGTGGGAAAATTTCCTACACATGCACCCCAATGAAAATGATATAACCTGGGAGGAATTCAAAGAAGGTTTTCGTGGGGTGCACATTCCAAGAAGTATTATGAAGATCAAGAAGAGGGAGTTTGACGACCTCAAACAGAGAACCATGACAGTGACGGAGTACAACAGTCAATTTACTCTATTGTCTCGCTATGCCAACGAAGAGCATATGACTGAAAACAAGAAGATGGAAAAATTCTTGGATGGTCTGGCACCAGCGCTTAAATGCCAGCTGGTCGTACACACCTTCCCATATTTCAAAACACTGGTGGATAAGGCTATTACCTTGGAAAATGAGCGCTGCAGCTTGGAGGATTTTCACTAGCGCAAAAGGGACCAGACTACTCTTGCTCGCAACCAACGGAGCAAGACTGATTTTCAGAAAGGTGGAGCACACAAACTCACGACCAATGTTTCACGCCCAATCAAAAATTTCCATGCAAGGGACAAGGAGTTCACATATGGCCCAGGAGATACTTTCTACGCTTGTGGAGAAGAAGGACACTATGCCAAGCAGTGTCCCAAGACTGATTCTGGAGCTTCTCACTCCTTCATTTCAAAGAGATTTGCTTTGCAAAATGATTTTTTGATGCTTCCCTTGGAAAAATCCATGATCATCAAGTCCCCTGGGATTAAGCAAGTTACCCAGAATTACTGCCAAGGTGTGGTTATTGATCTTGAGGACTGAAGTTTCATGCAAACCTCATCGTATTGGAAAATAAGGGACTGGATGTTATCCTAGGAATGGACTGGTTAACCACCAACAAAGGATTTATTGACTGCTTCAATCGGACTGTAATTCTTACCCATCATCACGGGAAGACAATAAAAATTTCAGCTCAAGAAAGACAAATATCACGGCAACCAAGGTTGAACAAGGTGGACATCTCAGAGTTAAGCAAAGTTCCAGTGGTGTGTGAATTTCCCAACGTATTTCCCGAAGAGCTACCTGGCATGCCGCCAGACCGGGAAATAGAATTCACCATTGAGCTAGCACCTGGAACCACCCCCATTTACAAGAAGCCCTATAGAATGGCACCCTCTGAGTTGGTAGAATTAAAGAAGCAAATAAAAGAGTTATTGGACAAAGGATTTATACGAGCCAGCTCCTCACCTTGGGGTTCACCGGTATTATTTGCCAAGAAAAAGGATGGGACACTAAGATTATGTATAGACTATCGAGCACTCAACATGGTCACCATCAAAAACAAATATCCAATGGCGCGGATAAATGACTTATTTGACCAGCTCGCGCAAGCCAAGGTCTTCTCAAAAATTGATTTGAGGTCGGGGTATCATCAATTAAAAGTACGAATAGAGGATATTCCCAAAACAACATTTACCTCCAGATACAGACTATATGAGTTTACAGTAATGCCGTTTGGACTGACAAACGCCCCCGCATATTTTGTTCACCTCATGAACAAAGTATTTATGATGTTTATGGACAAATTTGTTGTGGTATTCATCGACGATATTCTGGTATACTCCAAGACAGCAGAAGAGCTCGCTGAACATCTCGGAATTGTACTGGGAGAACTAAAGAAACATCAATTGTATGCCAAGTTCAGCAAATGTGAATTTTGGTTAAGACAGGTTGGATTTCTAGGCCACGTACTAACCCAAGAAGGTGTTGTCGTAGACCCGGAAAAGGTCAAGGCTATACTTGGCTGGAAACCACCAGCCAACGTAACGGATGTACGAAGTTTCTTGGGAATGGAAGGATACTACCAAAGATTTGTTGAAGGATTCTCCACCATAGCAAAACCAATAAAGCGGTTGCTCAAGAAGGATAAAAAGTTTGTATGGACTGAAGCCTGCGAGAAAAGTTTCCAAGAACTCAAAAGGAAATTAACAACAGCACCAGTATTGGTTGTACCAGACATACACAAGAGTTTTGAAATATATTGTGACGCATCCCGGAAGGGCCTCAGATGCGTATTAATGCAAGAAGGCAAAGTAGTCGCATACGCTTCCAGGCAACTACAAAATCATGAAGAAAATTATCCCACTCATGACCTGGAATTGGCAGTAGTCATTCATGCACTCAAGGAGTGGAGACACTTTTTGCTTGGAAACCATTGTGAAATATATACGGACCATAAAAGCCTCAAATATATTTTCACACAACCAAAACTCAACTTGCGACAATGACGCTGGATGGAATTGGTGAAAGATTATGATGTTGGCATTCACTACCATCCAGGAAAAGCAAATGTAGTGGCAGATGCTCTTAGTCGGAACCCCGGCTCGGGCAACGACAGTCTACCAAATTTGAGGCCTGAATTTCAGCAGGAGTTTGCTAAACTCAACTTGGTGATGGTCACTGAAGGTAGTGTGTCAAATTTGGAAATACAGCCTACCCTGAAAGAACAGATTAAGGAGGCTCAGCGTGGACACCCTAGCATTGAAGGCATAAAAAGAAAAGTGAGTTTGGGCAAGGCCTCAGAGTTCGTCATAGACGAGCAAGGAATATTGTGGTACGGAGATAGGCTTTGCATACCAAATATCGAGGACCTTAAACAGCAAATTCTAGCTGAAGGCCACGCCGCTCCATATTCAATCCATCCTGGAGGAACCAAAATGTACAAGGACCTTCAGGAAAAATTTTGGTGGCACGGTATGAAAAGGTACATAGCCACGTTCATTGCATGATGTGATTCATGTCAACGCATCAAGGCCGAGCACCAGAAACCAGCAGGGCTATTACAGCCAAACAAAATACCCGAGTGGAAATGGGACGAGATTGGAATGGATTTTATTGTTGGACTACCTCGGTCATGACACGGAAATGATGCCATATGGGTCATCACGGATAGACTGACTAAGGTGGCACACTTCATCCCGGTGAATACAACCCACACCACTCAGAAGCTTGCCAGGCTTTATCTTTCTTGTATCATCTGTTTGCATGGAGTCCCAAAGACTATAATATCTGACAGAGGCACCCAATTCGTATCTAGATTTTGGGATCACTTACAACAGGCTCTAGGGACTCAACTAGCATTCAATACAGCATACCACCCCTAGACAGATGGACAAACTGAACGGGTAAACCAAATTCTAGAAGACATGCTGAGAGCATGTGTCCTCACCTATGGGACCAGTTGGGAAGAAAGCTTGCCATATGAAGAGTTTGCAAACAACAACAGTTACCAAGCCAGCCTACAAATGGAACCCTTTGAAGCCTTGTACGGGCAGAGATGTCGTACCCCGCTAAATTGGTCAGAGACCGGAGACAGTCGTATCTTCGGCCCAGACATGCTCAAGGAAGTTGAGGAGAAAGTTAAGCTAATCAGGGACCGACTCAAGACAACTCAAAGTCGACCAAAGAGTTATTACGATCGAAAACAGCGGGGAGTCAGTTTTGAACCCGGTGAGTATGTGTACCTGCAAGTATCTCCTATGAGGGGCCTACAACGATTCAAGGTTAAAGGAAAGCTAGCACCAAGATTCATCGGACCCTTCTATGTAGTTGCACGAAGAGGCACAGTAGCCTACCAGCTAGACCTACCCGAAGAACTGTCAGATGTCCACGACGTGTTCCATGTATCACAGTTGAGGAAGTGCGTAAGCAACCCAGAGAAGCATGTATCCCATGAAGACATTGACGTGCAACCAGACCTCACCTATAGGGAACGTCCAATAAAAATATTAGAGGAGTCTGAAAGGAGGACCCGTCAGAAAACAATCAAGTTTTTCAGAGTTGAGTGGAGCAATCACACCGAGAATGAAGCAACATGGGAAAGAGAGGATTTTCTTCGGACAGAGCACCCACACCTATTTGAGGATTAGCTGAAATCTCGGGGACGAGATTTTTCCTAAGGGGGTAGGTGTTGTGACACTCAAAAAATTTTTATTTGGTTTTCAGTAAATTCTTTATTTGATTTGAAGGAGGCTATTCAAAATCTTTAAAAAAAAGACTCTCCTTCTCAAATCTTTTCTCTTATGTCAAAACTTTTATTTTGGGTCATCCTCAACCTTGAGATTTGATATTAAAGGCTCATTATTGATGTTGACTCATCAAAATTTATTTTTGAAAGTTTTTCTTTTAAAAAAGAAATCCTATGGGTTTTGGATTTATTCCTTTTTATTCCAACCACCCTCTTTCACCATACCTCATGTTAATATTTTCCCCCAAAATACCTCCCTCCACTTTGGGTCAAGTCAAGTAGCCAATCCTAGGAAGTTCAACCCATTTTGATTTTTATTCCATTTATTTTAACCCCAAAACTATTTTTGTCTTCATTTTTGGACCTAGGTGATTTACAAAGGAAGTATCTGATTTCCTTTGTGTCTTGATCTCAAACCAACTCCTCTGGCTAGTCCTTAACACGCCCAACCTAGATCCATCAAGATTCACTCTTCCACAGTTCCAAATTTTCAAGTTTTGCTCACTGCAAGTTTGGACCAGATTCATCATTTTTGGTGAAATTCATATTTTCTCTTCTCCAAAAATTCTACCAAAAATCAGGCAGCCCCAGGTGCATTGAGAGGCCACCTCACCAAAGATCAGCTCCAGATAAATTCTCCACATGCCAAAATCATTTCATCGAACACCTGGCATGTACTATTACAATTCATGTTTAGAGATTCAGTGTTTCAGTCGACCGTCAGTGTCGTTTTCTTCAGAGACATGGCGTCAATCTCACCAGTGCACGCTTTGGCGCTATGCACACTGCTCCTCCTCCTTGTCCAGAGCACCGCACAATCTCTTGGACGGGCACAGGTGTCGGTGGCGGCGTGCCTCGCCGACACCGGCAACTTCTGCGGTGGCAGGGCCACCCGTGGCGGCCATCGGGAGCCAGGACCAGCTTTCTGCGCCGTCCAGCACCGCCCAAACCACCCGAGGCCTCCGCGTGGCTGTCTGCTTGCCAGCGCATGCCGCAGCACCGTCGCCGTGGCCTGGCGAGCACAGGGCGCACTCTCTGCCGCTGACGGGCCCGTGAAGCACCGTTCCGTTGAAACCACGGAGCAACTCTAATCCAACCGAGGTTAGCGTCTGAATGAAATCAGTGGATCTCCATGTTGATTCCCAGCCACCTCAGCTCAACCTTGTATAATATTTAATACTACTGGACTTCTGTATCAAGTATTTGTCTACCAGTAAGGAGGATTTTTCCTATACTGGTCTACATAAAGGTCGATTTCTCAATAAGATTTTTATTGAAAAACCGGTCGTGACAAAAAACAGGACGGCATGACATATTGACATGTATGATGTATAAAGTGTAAACTAAGCACGAGGTGCTTGAACTTGTTAGAATCGATGCAAGCTAGAAACCATATGAAAGATGAAACCAATATCACTCTACCAAATTAAAAGGGTGCCCTAACAAATGTATTTGACCAAATTAGAAGCAACACATGGCAACCGACTAGAAATAATATGCAATATCCAACGAATAAAGGTGACTCATCGTAAGTGATTGATGCAGGATATAGAAGAGAGGTAGTTTCATGTAAGAACAAGGTTAACACATAGATGTAGTGTGTACCAAAAATAGGAAGGCATGTCATATTCACAGGTATAGTGTGTAAACTAAGCAGATGCAATTTACCCTAATTAGAAGCATTACAAGCTAGACACCGTATTCAACATGCAACCACATATCACACTGCGAAGTTGGAGCAAGCACCTGTGATGGTGGTGTAGGGGAAGTGTTGTCTTCAAGTACACAGCAACATTCAATATCTTCATTTACTCTTGCTGTTTATTGAGAATCATGTGGAGAGGATGAAATTGCATTATCTATAAGAGTATTGCGTCTCATATTAACCCACGCGTGTGACTGTCTCATCATAAGCGATAGACGTAGGATACACAAGAGCAGTAGTTTGATGTAAGAACATGGTGTGATAGGCAGATGTAGTATGTACCAAAAACAGGAAGGCGTGTCATATTCACATGTATAATGTGTAAGCTAAGGAGATGCAATTTAACAAATTAGGAGCATTGATGAGGGATACACAAGAGAAGTAGTTTGATGTAAGAACATGGTTAATAGAAAGACGTAGTATGTACCAAAAACAGGAAGGCATGTCATATTCATAGGTATAATGTGTTAACTAAGCAGATGCAATTTACCCTAATTAGAAGCATTACAAGGTAGACACCATATGCAACATGCAACCACATATCACACTGCCAAGTAAGAGCAAGCACCTGCGATGGTGGTGTGGGGGAATTGCAATGATCAACTAGAGAGCTACGTTGACTATCTTCATTTAGCTTTGTTGTTTCTTGAGAATCATGTGGGGAGGATGACACTGCACTCTTTAAACGAGTAGGGCGTCTCACAATAACCCACCCGGGTGACTGTCTCATCATAAGTGATTGACGAGGGATACAAAAGAGTATTAGGTTGATGTACGAACATGGTTAATAGACATATGTAGTATGTATCAAAAACAGGAAGGCATGTCATTATCAAAGGTATAATGTGTAAAGTAAGCAGATGCAATTTAACCAAATTGGAAGCAATACAAGCTAGACACCATATGCAACATGCAACCACATTTGACAGGCAAAGTTAAAGCAAGCACCTGGGATGGTTGTGTGTGGCAATTGAGATCATCAACTGCAGAGCTACGTTTATTGTCTCCAACTGCTGACACTGCACCCATTAGAGCGTTGAAACGCTTACTGCTTATCTTCGAATTACACTGGAGCGACTTCTGTCTTTTCTTTTCTGCACTCATCAACACTGCGTCAGAGTCTGAAATACCCATGCATAAAAAATAATAGTGTGAGTATGGGTGAAGTTTGTGCACAATTAGTACAGTGTAAGGGTAGCAGATAGCAGGTCGGTGAGAAATAAATGACGGGAGACATATGATAGCTCTACAACATGCATGGCACACTCAATTACTACAGGATTCTATGAAAATAATAGTCGACTGAAAGCAAATAGGTTAGTCCATTTTTTCTGCACCGTCCGATGTACAAAGAATGGGTAGATCGCCTTCATCTACCTCCAGCCAGTCAGTGTTGACGATCTTCCTCGAAACCCAGCGACCACCGGCCCAGTATTCCTCCCTTGCCTGCGCCCTCCTCTCGACCTCACCGCACCGCCGTGCTTGGCACTGCCCCCCGACCATCCATTCAAGCCCCGCCGACCTCCAGATCAGGCGCAAGCAGCTCCTGCGCCCCACACCCCTATGATAGACACCGATGCGCCGCTTCCCCAGGGAACAGGTAGACTAGGTGCTCCGCGCGCCTAAGCGGGTGCTGCTTCTTTTAATTGCGGTTCGACTAACCCTGAATTGAAATCCAGGCGGGCTACTGACCACTAGCAAAGGTGAAATAGTAAAAGGGAGGAAACCTTGTGCATTTAGTATCACGAAGAACATGCAGTAAGAAGCGCTCAACTAGTTTCTTTCGTGGGATGAATACAGTGTGCGTGGAGACGTAAGATTTGCACGAATAAGGGAAGAGGAGTACCTCTTTGTGTTGGCAGTGTTGTGTCCTCCTTCTGTTTTTCCGACGATCTTGTTATTCGCCGGAAACTAGAAGTTGTGGAGGACGGTGCAGCCTTGGACGAACCCATGGCCAAGTTGTTGAGTGTGGTGCGGTGGCCGTCTGTCGGCGGCGGGGAAGCAGACGGCGTAGCGGGAACAGCTCCGGTGCGGTGGATGGTTGCGACAGTGGAGCCGCAGCAGTGAGGCGCAGGACGGCGTGGTCGGAGTGGTTCTGGTACGGAGCATGTCGGCGTCGGCGTCGTGGAGGCAGCTCTGCCTCGGCTTCAGCTGCTAAGTCCTTGAGGGCGTTGCGGTTGCGGTTGCGTTGGACGACGATGTCGGGGTACCGGCTCCGGCGTGATGGAGGAGGGCGGCGGTGGATTGGCCGCTATGGGGTGGAGGACGGAGGAGGCTGGGGTTTCGCGGCTGGTGGAGAGGGCGTTTTCGCGCCCATGGAGTATGAATGGGGAAACGAAGGGAGGCGGGGAACTAAGGGGGAACAATGTTTCGGTTTGAGACGCGCTTGTTTGAAATTTGGGGAAATTTACAAACTTTGCCCCCATCTAAAATTTCGGACATATTGCGGGTTGGGGGTAGGACAGTCATGTCAGGTGTTCCAAATATGGGCGGGATAGATTTTGGCCGACCGCATGGGTGTTTAGGCGCCCACGGTGTATGAATGCTTCTCGGAGGCGGTTGAGACTGGTGTCTTCGTGAAGTTACAAACCTACCCCGGTTAAGACCTTTGGACATCGGGTCGATAGGTTACACGGGCTAGAGTCAGGACAGTAATTTCCTACCACCAAAACATTAGTCTCGCACGGTTTCGGGTGACCAGAGGCCTATTTGGCGCTTTGTTCAATGTTTGGGAGCAAAAGCATTAACATTTTCGGTTCTCTTGAATTGAACTTTCACGATTTGTCAAATTTCACAAATCTTTACTCTTGAAAATCCTAAAGCTACGATTATTTTGGAATGGAGGGGGTACATTTTAATATACATTGTACACGAGTATATATTAAAAAATATGCAACTTACCTCAGTTCATGCATGGTTCTAGGTATAATCTCCTTGGTTGCAAAAAAAAGTTAGATATGCGAATGAATATATATAGCATGTTCAAACTCACAACAAAGATTGATGCCCCCTTTTACATCTGATTTACAAATGCCATTATCTTGGGTTCAAATAGATGAATGCACTTCCTATGAATTCCAATCTTCAAAACCCCCTTTATGTTGAATTCGACATGAATTTTATTTCGTAGCTAGCAATTTGGAATGTATCCATGCAAGTGACAAATGTATAAAGTGCTTCACACTAACAACATGGAGTGCACTAATTAATGTTTATATATGAATTGCAAAAGCATCCATTGCCTGTATTTCAAACCGCTCTCACTTTATGGACCGATAATATGAAATAAACACATGCACATGCTGGAATTCAATAGAGTATGGGTGTCTGATAGACCGATTTTTGTCCATACGCAATTTTGCAAAATTCATGATCTCATCCAAAAATAATAATGCCATTTATATTTTAATTTAATCCATAGAACTTTTACATGTAGATGCACTATGCCTCGCCCCGTTCTCACAAACGCGTTATATCTCTCTCTATCTAACGCATAAGTGAACACACTTTATATGCATCGGCATTTCTCTTTCACACATGCTCACAATCTCTCTCAGGGTGTCGGGGTGTCTCACGCACATGCTCTCTCTGTTTCTCTCTCTCTTTCTGACTACTATGTACCACTCTTTTCACTAATCTCAGTTGGAAAACACTATTTCTCTCACATGCCTATATACATATGCACGGTCTCTACTAGCCCTCTATACGCACATATATGTGCCTACGTGTCTCCCGCACACACATTATCTTTAGGCCTCTCTCGCACTCATTCCCCCCCGACACACCTCTCTAATAGTAGTTGGCAGATATGATTTCATCATATCATTCGGTAGGATATCCCTGGCTGTTAGGACCCTTGCAGTTGAAGAAAGAGCCTACTCCTTGTACTGTATATTAGTGATAGGGGCGTGTACAAAGTACACGTGAATAGCAGGCATTGTGCATGTGTGTATACTATCGACGAATTAGCGCCCAAGCTTGTATAACATACTAAGGGCCTAGGGTTACAAATCATATATAGTCGGCTTATCACTTGTGGGGATAGAGTCCTCCACGACTCTGGTAGCTTCTTGTTGTACGCCGAGTCCTCCACATGGGTCTCCGTATAACACGTCTCGGTCCAACCTATATGTGGCGCAGGATGGAACCAACCCATGAGTCTTCATGTTGACCCACCACAACTAGAAATGATGTGCCCACCACACCACACACGCAATCGGACACTAAGAAAATAAGCATATACGATAGTACAACGGTATCTAGCTCACGATACGTCTCCATATTTTGTTGATGACACTGACGGAGTTTGCATTTGATGTGTGCTCTGTATTTTGTTGACGACACTCACAGTCATTGTATTTGAAGCGAAAGCACGATATGGTCACCGGACTTTAGAATAAGCTCATCACGGTCACCACATACATTTTGTCGTGCTAACCAACATGTGGTTGGATGGTTGGAGGACAGTGGTTTCTCGAGCCCACCAAGGTTAAAGTCCCGGTGCTCGCATTTATCTTGTGTTAATTTTAGTATTTTCCAGCGATGTACATTCAGTGGGAGGAGACATTCCACTCGACTAAGAGGCACCTATGGTGACTTCGTAAAATCTCAAGATCATATATGTTGGCCCACTCCCTCGAAGGTGCTCATAGGGGTAGGGTTCGTGTGGGTGCGCTTATAGCGGTGAGTGCTTGCGCGTATATATGAGCCCTTGCGTCTGTACCGTGTTAAACAATCAATTGACCAGTACAACTCCGTATTTTGTTGATGACACAATCAATTGACCAGTCAAACGACACAACTAGTGTTGCACCATCGGGGCGTGTAACCGTGGGGCCCACCTGTCAGCCCGTATACGAAAGAAAGAAATGACAGTTTGAGTCTGTACTATGTTAATAAAATAGGGGTACATTTTAGGGTGATCATACAGTCACTGACTCACCATACAGCTCCGTAATTTGTTGATAACACGATCAATTGACAAGTCAAACGGTCCACATTCAGCAGCGCACATTACCATAGGGCCCACCCGTCAGCGCGTATATGAAGGACAGAAATGGTAAGAAACTAGTGGTCGGTGGGTATTCGAAGTCGTGAGACCTCTGATTGGCAGTCACCGGCGGTTGGGGGGCATTCATTGGGCAGTGGGGTGGG